>NW_027496074.1:0-241864 GCF_021521415.1 Bidens hawaiensis
CCATCGGTTATATCCTTGGAGATTTTGTCGGTAACGCCGGAGTTTTGCTATCTCATTAACTAAGACAACACCAATGGATTTTACCAGAGGATCATCAACAACTCACTTTATCGACATATTAGTGATAATAACTGTTGAAAAGTTTTATCGGACGCCTGCTTAATATTGATCACTGAGGATAGTTTGCGCCTTTGCAGTGGAATACTAAAGTCAATGTAGCGACAAATTTACTTCTCCAAGCCTACTACAAACTGATGCCATAAGTTAGGAAAATGAACGCACTATTGTTACAAATACTCAAATCAACATGTAACCATATATGCATTACATATACACTAGTCATTAGAGGAATAATCAAACAAAATTAGTTCATCTTCGCTTTAAGTGTCATCAAATATGCCTTCAAAATTTTCTTCCACGTCGTGGACGTCACCATTGACTTCGATTGCCTTACCGGTGACAAGGCAAATGCAGGGCGGACCCGTGGGCCATCTAAATAAAGATAGGGCTTGAGGCCAAAAAGTTTTAGCCCCTGTTCTAGAGAAAAAAAATTATATATAAATTTAGTATAGATATTAATACGTACTTTGGTTCATTTATAAGTTGTGTTACTCTAGTTTGGTGGTAACCAATCATACAATTCTCAATATATGGTATGGAGATGCTAGTTCGAAACCATGATCTTTTTCTATTTATTTATTCATAACTTTTTTGTTAAACCTAATCTTTATATTTATTTATTCATATTTTTTTGGTTAAAGCTAATTTTCATGTTTTTAGATATGTTACTGGACAGGCCTCATAGAGCATTCTCACCCCACCCTCTATTTCTAAACCAAAAATTACACTAAAACTCACTACATTTTCTCTCTCTATTTCAATTAAATAATACTTTTTATACCTTTTATCATTACTTTTTCTCTTTCTTTCACTCACAACCACTCTCAAAACATATTAAAAAATTATAGGGGTATGAACAGTAACTTTTCAAATATACAGAAAAATCACTAATTTTTCTAAAATATAAAAACTCTTTACTCACAACACCCTGAATCACTCTCTAAATTAAAAAAACACCCTTCACATTAAATGAGGGGTTGGATTAGAATGCTCTAAGCTCAAGAAAACAATTGCAAAATGTTTATAGGGTAAAATTAGTTTCGTTAAAGATAAAATAGTTTTCAACTGTTTACAACTTTTTATAATGTTAAACCCAAACCTAACTTAAGAAAACACTTTTTTGAAGGGCCTAATTTGTAGTTAGCTTAAGGCCTCCGAACACATTGCGCCGACCCTGGACAAATGGGTTCGATATGCTCATTTACTACCATAGATGTTGTCTCATTTGTGCTTTCATTTGTTTAAAAGAATGGAGTTAAAGCCACCATGAAGGAAACTATTATCTATCAATCTTATTATTGCAAATTACACAAGCAATAGCTATGTATGTGTCTAGTTAAACCATCATGAAGGAAACTATTGTCGGTCAATCTTGTTATCAAGGACCTTATTAGTGTTCGTAGGATGTATATCGCATCTAAAATATTTTGATCTCGTGACAAAAGGTTTAAGTCAAGTTGGGGTGACTTGGCCCGGTAAGACTGTAATGAAACTCCGCAAGGTGGTATCTAGCCTTGTAAGTGTGGGTCCCACTAGATCATACAAACTTAAATTATGTTCGGTCTTATCCTTCTAAGTAAGTATTAGGGGCATGGGTGATGTAGATATCGTGATCTAATTAAAAACAAGTATTGTAATCATTTAAATACCTATAACTAGTGCGGGTAAGTAAGGTCGTCTTCACAGGGAATCAGTGGAAAGCGCAAGTTGAAATCATGACTTTTTCATTAGCAAACTAAACGGACAGACGATGTCAAGCGGTTAATTAACGCAAACACGATTTCTTTTAATATTTGTAAATAATTCAAGAAACGGGTGAAACACTTTAGGTTTTGGGTTATGCAATCCACTAAACATTATAAATCCTATCAATTTGATAAACACATATTGTCAGTTAAGATTGACAAGCAATTACTAGACACGATAGTTTGATCATGCTAATACACATAACCTAATCTGATTAATTGGCACAATTGAACGTGGTCTACCTAATTACCAGTTAGTTAATATAAGATTTTAGGTAACTTAATGATTGAAGGTAACAGTTGAATGACTATAAGAACTTAATCCTAATTGTTGATAAACAAAACCTATTAATTGATGATAAACCCTAGTCCTAGATAAACAACTGTCTAGGCATTCACAACTAACATAAATAAAGATTAATAATAACAACAATAAAACTTCAATCAAATAAAGAATGATAGAACACATACATTGTTCAGTTTCATACAAAATCCTACACCTAAAATGGTGCCAATGGGTTTAACCTTTCCCTTGCATGATGATTAGCTCGCTTAAGAGTGACTAAAGGTCTATTAATCATAGGTATCATACGGTCACATTCACATTGTAGTTGCCGTAGCAACATAAAAGTGTGACCAAAGGGTACCAATATTTGTTAATTTACCATTAAATATGGCTAAAGGATAGCAACGACTATATGAGTTAATTATAAGCATGGCCGTTTCTATTATGTAAACATAATTCTCCCCGATTGATGGTTTTAATCTGATAATGTCAACGAAGAACAAGCTAGTTAGACTTGTTGTTAGTTAAAGCAAGACTTTATGAATCAAGCCATTAATGTAACTACTTGAACATAAAATATAAAATTATAAAATTCAAATGTTAGGTTGGTTATTACAAACAAAACATAATAAAAATATAAAACAAATTAAACCTTTAACACTTTAACTAACGAACATAAACAAACGAACGCAAATGAATATAAATGAAAACGTTATTGAACGTTCATGAATACAAATGAACAAACACAAACTGCCCATGTTTGTTCATTTTACTATACGAACATAATTTCTTGTTCGTGTTAGTCATTTATTAAACGAACTTTCAGCCAAACAACTTACGTACTGTCGCTGAAATTTTGGTTCATTTACAGCCCTACTAACCGGGAAAAACCAAATTAAATGTTAAGTAATGGGTTTTTTTGTAACTATGCTACTCAATTCAATTTAAAATTTCAAGTGCAAGAAGGCCGGCAAAAAAAATTTAACAATATATAATTAACGTTTGTTTGACGGAATCAAATACAAATACGCGGTTGACGAATAGATGGTGTACGAATAAACCTAGATCTATAATTATCAATTTTTGAATACCCAAGTATTGCTAATATTGTTTACATGCAGATGTTTTGAATGTATTAGAAAATTACACCTAATCCTTTGATGTATATTAGTATTTATAGAGTTGTCAATACTAATATATTCATCTAAAATTGTATAATAGTTAGAATAGTCTTTAAGAAAATATGATATCTTACATGATTCGTGAGATATAGTTCTATCATATTCATTACTAGGATAATAACCCGTGTTACACACCGGTAGAAAACATATCAACAAACAATATAAAA
Source organism: Bidens hawaiensis (assembly GCF_021521415.1). Classification (NCBI taxonomy): domain Eukaryota; kingdom Viridiplantae; phylum Streptophyta; class Magnoliopsida; order Asterales; family Asteraceae; genus Bidens; species Bidens hawaiensis. The sequence goes on from NW_027496074.1 coordinate 3,500, forward strand.
TATTAGCAACATATTCAATTAACAGAAATATTTGGCATAAGTATTTTAGCTTCAAATATTACAAAAGATGTTAAACCATGTCAATAACATAAAAAAAATACTTTATAAATAAACAATGTAGTGAATAAGAAATAATAAAACATAAACGAACCATTAGACCTGAAAAAAATAAAAAACACATATTAGTAACAAATTTTGTAATATTAATTGAAAACTAAGCTTACAAATACATACCAGGTTTAAATTTTATCACATTAAATTTCCGAAAATCTCCTTGTAACAATGTTTGTAGTTTTAGTTGTAAGCTGTGATTCTTTGTTGAGTATGACTAACTTAATACCGACTCTACTCTTCACTCTTGACAAAGCTACATAAAATCTTATAGCAACCAACTATATTGTTAATATGCTTAATTATATAATAAAGTCCACATTAAAAATCTTATAGAAGCTAATTATATTGTTAATATGCTTTTGGTGAACTGAAATTTTTAAATATCCAAATAAATAAAACATCTCAATTATAGTTTATTATATAATATTTATAGTCAATATATAACTAATTGAATAACTTAAATTGCAGTCAAACAATATGTGCTTTTATAAGTTAAATAGACTAAACGACATGGAACGTCCAAGATCATTTAGGATTTAGGGTTTATGCCAAATTTGGGGACTTGATTAGAAGTTTGATATAAAATGGCTTTAAATTATATTTATAGACTAATAATTATAAACAGACGACTGGTTACGAATTATATTAATTTAGAACTTCGTAACTATTTTAAAATATGACGACACAATAAATAACTAACGATGCTATTAATTTGTGATTAACGGTTTCAAATAATTTTGACACTTAAAAGTTGCACAACAACAATATTAAATTATATGAACAGAAATCAGCTTATAAACGTTTCACTTAATTTAAATGATGATTATAATAATGAGTTCCTAAACGAATGGTTTAGAATAAAGAAAAAAAATAAACAAATTTGTGAAATTTCAAACAAAACTGGATTTGTAAGTTTATCTAACATTTATTTAGTGATTAAAATTGGTTTTATAATAACAATACAACGTTAAAATAATAATAATAATAATAATAATAATAATAATAATAATAATAATGTGTTAAAAGTAAAAAAAAACTAACAAACTGCTTTTTAAGAGACTCGAACCTGAGTCTGGATCGGTTTGGAACTTTGTATGTAACCTGCAAACCAACTAGACTACAATAAGATTTTTTTCAAGGGTTGGTTCTGATTAATTATAAACACAACTTAAGTTTTATCCCCAAATCCATATAAACCCTAGAACTAAAAATCACAACTTGATCAAGTAAATACCTCTGCTAATCTAAATTGACAGCGGCTTTGTACCTACAGATAAAACCGAACAGGAATCACAATTAAATTACCCATGTGTTTATTGGATTGAAGGAGATTAGCTTGGTCGGAGTACTAGAGTTAGAAGAACTTGAGTCCGTTCGCATAATGAAAACTTAGAAGAAATTGAGAGGATATGCGAGTGCGAAAGGATCACGAGATGGTTCTACGATTTTATACAGAGCTAAGTCACGTTACAATCAGTTTGGTCAACCCACAATTTCCGCTCCGTTAATTGGAGGCTTAAAACACTGAATTGAATTTCAATCATGATGGCGAAACGCTCGGTTTGAAGTTACGAGTCAAATAGTCTCATCAATTGGCCGTTTTAAGTCTTAATTCGGTGTTAAATACTTGCCGGAAAAGCGCCGATATGTGGCCGGACTTCTTGGTTGAGATGAAACGTAACAGGAGGCTTACTCCAAGTTTATTAAATTTTGCACAAAAATCCTTCAACTTTATTAGTATTTAAAACTATTATTTACAAAATTGGTACTTTAACTTTCATAACACTAAAATATAATAATAAAATATCAAACCTTTATAACTTTAATAAGTTATATGAACTCGGAAATAAAAATCCAAAATGGGCCGGGTTTCGGTTTCGGAATTGGACGAATGTCACATTAAGGTTGAGAGGATGATAACAAATGGCTTCAACCGGGTATCGGGTTATAGAAATAAAACGGGTCGCATGGTTTAGATTTTGTTTATTAAAATTTTATTGTGAATATGTGGAAATTAGATTTTATGGAAAATTGATGACATGAAAGTCTATGTGGACAACCTAGGTGAAAGACATGTGGACAAAATTGTGTTGCTTTAATATATTAGTTAGATAGATAAGTATTTTAATTCTAACAATAATTAATATCATAATTACATTAATAAGTTACAAAGATATAAAAGTCAATATCATTGATTAAAATTTTATTGTGAATATGTGGAAATTAGATTTATGGAAGGTTGATGACATAGAAAACTATATGGATAACATAGGTGAAGGACATGTGGACAAAATTGTGTTGCTTTAATATATTAGTTTGATTCATGTAGCCTTGAATATCAGCTATTTAGTTATTTATTTTATTTTGAATATATTTGCAACTTGTTTAAGATATATCTGTGAGATGACATTAACACAGTGAGTGTTGACTATAATTTAACGCTTAATTAAAATCAAATCGAATTAATCCGAATTCATATTCAAGTAACCTGAATTTGAGTCCGTTTGTTACGTTATGTCTTGGCAACTATGGTCAACGAAGTTGTTAATGTCGTTAATTTATAAGTGTGAGGGCATAACAGTCATTTATCTAAAGTGACTTATTAAGAGATGTTTTGTTTTGAGTCCTCACATCTTGAGAAACGAAAGGAACATTTAGCAAAAGCCATTTTTAGCCTTAAAGCTCAAACACGTGACAAGTACTTGCAGAGTTGCAAAACTAGTGGTGCATGATCCTACAACAATTTGTGGATAACATTACGTTCTCTGTCTCTCTTATTAATTTTTATAATAATTCTAATACCTTTATTTTAACAAAATTTATGAAGCTGCGCCCAGCAATATCAGTTGGACGGACGGCGTTGCCGCCACCATCAAAAATTTCGTCTTCTTCTTCATTTCTCCGGCGTGTATTTGGATCAACTTCTCCTCCATTCGCCACGGTACTTGTATATGAAAGTATGATCGATATAAAAGATTAGTCTAAACTTGATCGTTTATTAACTGTGTGAAAAATAATGTTTACTAATAACACGTACTTACACGAGAACTCTATATATACGTTTTGTTTTTCTTTTGAACGACTAAATATTTGCATACTATAGGGTTTGAACCTCTAACCTTCTGTGTATATACGTTATCTTTATTATTTTGAGGTAAATAGTTTTTAATTAAAAAAAATCAACAGGAGATCATTTCACCCCGTAATGCATGTTGCTTTATTGTTAGAAGATCGTTCAGTTCTGACTCTACAGGTACTCCTCTTTCAAGATTAAATGTATAATGCTTATGATATAATTTTATGTAATTTGATAAAAGGAAGACATTAAAATTTTGTATGTGGTTTTATACATTTTGATTTTTCAATATTCAGAATGGGTTGGTAAACAAACAGTGGAACCTGCAAAAGAGGATCAAAATGTCGTGGAAAATAAGGTCAGTTCTAGGTACATGTACCGGTTGTCAGAGCATACTAAAATTTCTTTTTTTGGAACGACCAACTAAGTAATATCGGGTACTTCGTACGCGGCCCCCATTGGTTAAAGGTAGCCTGATCCGGCCACGAGTCCAGACGGACGGAGCCTCTAGCGGTCCACCTATTGAGGGATTCCCTGGATAAAACCCGACCCCACGCTTATTTAAATTTGATAATTGATTTTAAGTTTGTTGGATTTTAATAATCCATATTAAATAATATTGACCGATAATAATCCATATTCATTTTATCGCCACTAGTAGTTCCAAATTTAAAAAAGTTGTCCCCCAATGGTCCCCGTTAAAAAGAACTTAACGGCGTTATACTTTTTTCCAAATTTCAAACGAATGATTTTGGGCTTTTGATCGAAAGTAACATACGGGCAGATTGACGTAAAACTTAGTTCGAAGCGGTGCTTCAGAACAATGAAACAATGTTGCAATTCGGGTGTTTGAACTAAAATAACAAAAATCAAGCCGTTTGAATTGCCGTTCCGAGCTAAATTTTAAATCAATTGACCCGTATCATCATTTCAAGCTAAATTAAGTCCTTTTTAACGAAGACTATTGGGGGTGAGGACAACTTTTTAAAATTAAGGAACGCCAGTGACAATGAAATGAACAATTATTAATATTGACCAATACAAATTTAATAAATATTATTGAAATCCAATATTTCTTGATTCAATTTATTAATATTGTTTGGGCATTTATGTTTGTATATTGTAATCATATGATAATATCCGGTCCTAGGGTGATGGTAGCGTCCACTGCACCGAATTCTCTTTCATGCGTGCAAATGTCCATAGTCACTTATTTTATATTTTTGTTTTTTTAAACTAATTTAACTAAATTATTGTTAATTTAAATAGCATACTATAAAAATAAAAATTAACATTTTGTTAATTAAAAAAAACTTTATAAAATAACATAGATAAATTTTTTTAATTGCTTCAAATTAAAAAAAGTAAAAAAACATAAATGTAAATTGGATCGCTTATTTGTTGGACAATCGATTTTTCGCTAATATGTTGTACTAAATCGAAGCGAAAATAGTTAATAGTAGTAGTAGCAACAGTAGTAGTAGTAGTAAAGGGAGGAATACCACGATGTGGGTCGTTTCATCAAAATATTGGCATTATTTTCAATTGAACTGTTTACCAGATTGTAGATGAAAGGGTCTCATACAATTTAGATTGGGCGCTTTCAAAATTAGGGTTCATGAACTTCCCTCTTATCATGCTTGCATATGCTGGGCTGGGTTGGATCTCAGAAGCCATGGAGATGATGCTTTTATCGTTTGTTGGGCCAGCTATTCAACCCAAATGGGGACTTTCTTCCGAACAAGAAAGCTTCATTTCAACAGTCACTTTCGGCGGCATGCTCGTTGGAGCATATGCATGGGGCATCGTTTCAGATACTTATGGACGCAAGTAAGTTAATCTCTAAGACATAGCAAAGCATACACGAACACAAGGATATAATTTTTTTAAAATTGGTTAAAAACTACTTGCATAAAGCACTACAAGAGCCAAGAGGTGCTTTATGGGAATTTTCTATGTTGCCAAGTTATTGAAAATACATAATAATTATTAAATATTGGGATTAATACCATATATCAGTACATGCCTAAAATTTTTGATCATCAATGATGAGTTTTAGACAAAAAGGGAAAAAATGGAAGATTGACGAAATTGGGGAAAATCTTGAGTGACGAAATCGATGTCTTAATGAAGGAATTTGGACCGGAATGCTGAGCCACACCATCTATGGCTATTTGCTGAATAATCCAACCTAAGTTATGACTTATGAGAATTCGAATTTTAAGCGCTTTATGTCTTGTTATTTTTATTCAAGTTATCCAATTAAAGGTCAAGTCCTAGATTAGCTCCTCCCCATTCTCCGTGACACAAGTACGATAAGAGCCGATAAAACACACCATGATTTTATTGTTCAGAAAAATTCTATTAGCATTAACTTTGTGGCATGAAAAGTGTAGCTAATCACTGACATGAAAAGTGTAGTTAATCACGTCACTAAAGAACTAAGAATCCTATATGAACTTTAGCAAATAGATTGTCTGTGTTGCTTGTTAGGGACACATGAGATCTACTAAGTACCGGAGTTACTTTATACAGTGTGATTTTTATTTATATGTTATTTAGTATTCGATACTTGTTTTACAATATATTGTTGAAAAGTCACACAAAAACAAAACTCCACGTGTCACTTGTTGCATGTACTTATTTGTGATGCCTAATGGTGAAAATTGAGTTTCTTTCTCCCTTGTCTTCCAGGAAGGGTTTTCTTGGTGCATCTATAATGACAACCACAGGCGGATTATTGAGTGCTTTTGCGCCAAATTATACTTCATTGCTGATTCTTCGTTTTTTCATTGGCGTTGGTTTAGGGTGTGGACATGTATTTTCGTCATGGTTTCTTGAGTTTGTTCCCACTCCAAAACGAGGAACGTGGATGGTTGTTTTTTCTACATTTTGGATGGTTGGAACCATCATCGAGGCTTCACTTGCATGGGTACGTCACATCAGATTTTTCACGATTGGACTCAGAGATAAGTTCGAATCTACGCGTGAGTAGTTGTTTGGAGGGGGGGGGACAACTTTGGATTTTCAATATTTTGTTTACAAAAAAAAAAGAATCTCTCTAATAAAATGATATTTTAGGAATTCTCCCTTAATAATTGAATTTTTTTTTTATCTAAATTGGCAACACAATTTGTCTACTAATAACATGATTATACACAGTCAATCATGCCTAGCTTTGGTTGGAGATGGCTGCTCGGACTATCCACAATTCCATCTCTACTTGTGCTACTGTTTTACGGTCAAGTACCAGAGTCACCAAGGTATCTTTGCACAAAAAGGAAATTGACCAAGGCACGTAATATATTGGTGAAAGGAGCTACACATAACCAAAAAGAACTCCCTGTTGGCACGCTTGTGTCGGATCATATAACCGAGGCAGATAAAATAAGGTCATCTTCGATATCCATGCTTTTGTCGCCAAATTTGATAAGAACAACGCTTCCTCTATGGTTTTTATACTTCGGTAACACGTTTTCCTATTATGGCATCGTACTCTTGACATCACAATTGAGCATTTTGCAATCCGAAAGTATTCAGAATTCAAGTCTTTACACAAATGTGTTTGTTAATAGTTTGGCAGGTACGTCTCACACCACATCTTTACATTGGTGACAAAATGCTAACCGCTAACGTGTCCATTTGGGTTGGTATTGGTTCAAACTGAAGTATTGGTTTTCAGTTATAGAAAATCGTTTTGTTTTCGTATGGTCGGTTCGAGTATAATTAAGTCAGTTTTGGTTTTACATTTGGGCTTGAAATGTATGTGTCCAAAGGTCTAATGAGGTCTTCTTGCACATTTTTACCTTCAGAACTTCCCTGGCTTGGTTTAGCCGCAATCATATTAGACAAACTAGGGCGTAAGATCTCGATGGAAATTATGCTCGTTGTGGGATTCGTTCTACTTCTACCGCTAGTCGTTCATCAGAATGGTATTTTTACCGCAGTGTCTCTATTTGGAGCTCGTATGTTCATCTCCGCAAGCTTCATTGTTGTGTGTATCTACTCCCCGGAGGTATATAAACATTAAACTTTTGTTTTAAGCACGCTTATTTGGCATGTCTCTATATTAAAGTTTGGGTTATGTAGGTTTATCCTACTAACATAAGGGCGACGGGAGTTGGAATAGCGACGGCTGTTGGCCGAATCGGTGGCATGGTGTGCCCGCTTGTAGCAGTTGGTCTGGTTAGCAGTTGTAGCCAAACACTTGCAGTTATGTTGTTTGAGGCTATGATACTTGTTTCAGGACTTTGTGTTATGCTACTACCGTTAGAAACCAAAGGGAGGGAACTAACTGATGAAGTAGAATGAATATGTTGGTACTAGATGATAAAGTATGTAAAACATTAAAGCTGTGTTCCTGAGTTTAATTTAACGAGAGAAGAGAAAAGAAGAGGAATTAGGATAGAAAAGAAATGAAAGAAAAGAAAATGATATCGTATTCCCGAGTTTAATGAAAATAAGAGAAAAGGAAAGGATATTAAATATTTTATGTGTTCCCGAGTAGAGAGGAATAGAAAAGAAAATTACAATTTTACTATTATACCCTTTTACTTGAATTAAATAATAATTACACGTAACTACATTCCCGATCTAGAGTTTGAAATAAACCCAACTGTTTAATCTTCAACTGTGACTTTACTTTAAAACCATATCACACAACAACAAACTAAAACTATTGTAGTAGCAATTTTTTTAATGTTGCTTGTTGACCAAACAAATTCCAAAATTTGTAATTCTCACATCATATATTCATGGCATAATGAGTGGTACATAACAAGAAGCATAAAATATGATGTGTAAATGAAGCTAATCAATCTACTTGCATTCAAATTTCACAACTGCGACTCACTGACCCACAAAATCTGATTTTGCACCCCAACTATAAACTGGAAAAAAAAAACCCAATAAAAAATTACAAGCAGATTCAATAGTTTATATGAAAGCTTTGTGTCAAAAGCTGATTTGGACAAATCTCTATTTTTTTTCGTTTTATTGTTAAATTACCTATTTGTCCTTTGCTGAAGTCATACACCAGGATCTAATACCACTCATACCTCTTGCATCTCTTATGGTCACAAAATCTTCAACTCAAGTTTGACTATCAGAAAGTTAACACATCTCTTATGGATATAATTGATCATCTTAAACTCAAGTTTGACTATCAGCACCTTATCATCTTTTTAATTTCTATAATTCCCAATTTACTGTAACTCATATATATATATTTTTAAATTCGACCTTGACTAATCTGTACAATGCTAACAGTAATTTTGACCTGCAGTCTCAAGCACTTCATTATATTATCAAAAATTCCCAAACTGCCCTTCAACACGTTTCTTATGTCTAAAGGAATCGAACAGTGACATAGTATATCAGAAATCCTTTTAATGTTAGTGTCATATACATGTATGTGAATGATCACTAATACTAATAATACTAAACTTTAAACCAATAATTGATATAAGTGATTTCAAACAATTGGACTTACATCACCTGAACTTGCATCCTATAAACAATCCCAAAATCCAATATAAATTAGCATCATAACAATCCAAAGATCCATAACGAAATAGTAAAATACCCAACAAAGAAATAGTCATAAATGTACGAAGTTACTAAAAAAAAAAGCAAAACGTTCAACTAAATAAACCATCCTAAACTCTTTTAGTTACCAGAATCCATCATATCTCTTAGCAAGCCCAACCGTATCTAAGGAGGACAACTAAATAGCGCTCGTGCATATGCTTGGTTGGCCACCAAGTACCTTAAAGCCCTCCTTAATTCATGGGATTCCAAACCCATTGATTCCAATGCATTGTAAATTTCCTCTCCTGTGTACTCGTGGTGATAAACTCTGTCTAGTATTTTATTGCCTTCTAAAATAGCATTAGCCACACTACCAACGTTATTCATAATCATAGAGGCTAGATCTTCATTTTCTTGTTCATCTTTCCTTTTTCTAGTATTGCATATCTTTGCACTTGATGACTGCTCAGCTAGAGAAGATGCAGGATGTACTACTTAAATATCATCGTCATTATCAAATTGAGTTTCCAGTATTACATCATTTGCAGCACAGAAATCATCCACTTCTGGAAAAGTTTCTATGTTAATGTTGTCATTCTTTTGGAATCGTTCATTTATCTCTTTAGCAGTTTCAGCTTGTCCACCGGATGCCCTGTCCTTTGCAAAAAGTTCTAGCATTTCATTAAAGTTTGATACTCTCTTCGTCTTCAACGCTTCAGATTCAGGGTTCGACTATTTAACAAAATCAATATAATTATTTTTATAAACGATAATCAAAATATTCATGTATATAATTAAAGTAGGGATGGGTTTTTTAACAACACTCGAACACTTAACCAGACCCGCGGTGAGTCGAGACCCGATATAACCTTACCCAAAATTCACCTAAATTAAGGATGCACCAACCAGAAAACCACATAAATAACCAGAAGAAACCACGTAAATTAAAGATTACCTGTATTAATTTATACCAGATTTCATCCTCTGCTTCAATTAATTGAGTAGTTGAATTCCATGAGAATCCACTCAGTGACGTTCCACGAAACAAATCGTACCATTTAGAAAAATGCTCTTTCAACGTTTTTAAACGGTTCTTCAAATGTTTTTTGGACACATTCATTTGAAACTTTGTGCTCAACTTCTCAACAATATTGTCGTATGCATTTGAGGTAAAATTTCCATTAACCCTATTGCCATTATCCTTTTGTGTCATCATAGCTTGTATGAATGCGTTATCCATATTCTCCGTCCACTTTAGTGTTTCCTTCTTTACGGTTGCTTCATGTTTGCTCATTATGACTTTCTACATGGTAACATAAAAAAATTTCGCATATGTAAATATGTAAATGGATGCTTATGCTAAATAAAATCACTATATGCACACACAAGTAATTAAAAAATAACCAAATCACCAATTAACTAAAACCATAACAATCAATACAAAATAAGTATGAAATACTCTAAAGTACTTTTCTAATACTACTTTGACATATCTATTTCAGCGTTTGGATACATCATGTAGTTCGTCCACATGTTAGGTGCAATTGAGTTCCTTAGTTGTTCATATTCGGTACTTCCCTTACATACGTCTCTTGTATTATGACGCTCTTCCTCTTGTGGCCCATGTAACACCTCTTGTATGACCTCATCTTCAAGATCTTTGTGACGGTCTTCCTCAAGTAAAAAGTTGTGTAAAATACAACATGCCAAAAAGATGTCAGACTGTGTTTCGCAAGAGTAAAATGGTTATGTTGTCCTTCTAATGATAGGAAACCTCTTTTTTAGGACACCAAATGCTCGTTCAATTGCGTTACGTAATGATGCATGTCGAAGGTTAAATAGCTCCTTTGCATTTTGAGGGGCACGAGTGGAGTATCTTTCAAATGATACCTAACACCTCTATATGGTGTCATTAGGGTGCTCGTATGAGGTAAACCCGCGTCTACTAAACAATATCTACCTATAAACAAGTTGTAATTATTATTATAATAAATAATTACACAATTAATTAAATTTGGTTTAAGAAGTTACCCGTAGAAATAACTAACTTATAGTCTCTACTAAATGCTTTCTTTATAATTCTAGAGTCGGATGCTGTACCCTCCTATCCAGTTAGCACATATGTAAACCTTAAATCAAATGTACAAGCAGCAAGTACATTTATTGTCGGGTATCCCTTACGACCACGATATCTAGGGGCATCCTTATTAGGTACTTTGACACGTATATGTGTTCCGTCAATTGCACCGATACAATCCTTAAAAAAGGATAAAATCTCTTTTTTTCTTGAATTTCTTTCAGGACAATATCACTTTTAGGTTGTTGGATGTAACGTCCTTCTAATGATATAATTGCTTGCAAAACTCTATGGAGGCATCTACTAGTTGTTGATGCAGACCGACGGTATAACCAATAGGTAAACCGATTTCTCAAATCGTTACCTACAATATGTAAAAAACTTGCAACTTGCTCTTCAACAGACATGCGTTGAGTAGGTTGAAGTCCACCATCACGCTTTAGGGTACCGCACAATGTCATAAAAGCTTTTTCACTCATGCGGATAAGGTCACGACATTTACCGCCATTTAAAAGGTTGAGTAACATCTCTTCTCGTACACATCGCCGTTGTAAAATTTCATATCTAGTAGGTAAATTAACATGCTTTCTCGATGGCAGTCTAAGTAATGCAACGAAAGCCATCAACAAGCAAATCAGGTGAGCTGCTTGCAATTGTTTGGCTCGAACAAGTTCAACTACCTTGCGTGTCTGATTATCCATCAAACTGCCTATATATGAATCAACATAAATATGGCCTAAGAGTCAAATTTGTTAAATTACAAGATTGTCTAACACAACACTATAACAATTGAGCAGAAAGTGAGAACAATTAATGCATTTTATGAAACAGACATTTTTCTTATTTCTCAACAGTTTGTAACTAGCATATGAAATTCAAATTTAACTCCACATGTAACTTCAAGTTACTATATATATATATATATATATATATATGCTAAGTATAAAATGAAAACCCATTTGAGTTGTGAAAACTTTAGAAATCCATTCTCAACCACATGTTTTTAATTAATTTTTAAATCTTGTGGTCCACAATTAAAGTGAATAAAAAATATAAATATAACTTTTTCTCTCTCCTGAAAACATATATAAAAATTAGTAAAAAAATGTTAAAAATAGCAAAACATTTTTTTTTGATGTTTTGATGTTTTGTATTAAATGTTACAACATATATTACATGTAACAAAAAATAAAAAAAAACGATGTTACATAGGGTTTTCGCGGGTTTTCACAACTCAAGTGGGTTTTCATTTTAACCTTACCATGTATATATTATAAAGTTTTTATGAATGAAAGGCTCATTTAGGCTCGCTGACTCGAGCTTGATAAGTAAAGCTCGGGCTCGGGCTTGTTTATTAAATGAGCTCACTTTTAGGCTCGAGCTTGTTTAAGCTCGACTCGTTTGTACGCCTAAACTTAAATAGCTCCAGATACATGCTTAAAAACACTAATATGATAATCTAGTTTCCTACCTAAATTAATCTACTTTCAAAAAATAAAAGAAGTCAAGTTAATCATCTATTAAGTGAAGAAAACTTCAAAACAGCAGAGAGGTGATTTAAAACATAATAACAACTCAATTAGTCCATCATATAACTACATGAATAAAGGCAAATAAACAAACAAACAACAATGGTGATCGAAAATAAATAACACTGCCCAAAACTCAAATCAATAGAAGATGTTATACACTAAAAACCAATAGCTTGTGAATATATATAATATATGCAGAGCACCTATTTTATAACCACAAAATAATGGATGAATAAAGTCAAGAATAAGCACAGTGACAAACAAATAAACAATTATGATTCTCTAAAAAAATGAAAGAAAAAGAAATTATGATATTAGGGGGTGTTTGGTATAGAGAATTGAAAACAATTCTCTTGTTTGTTTACGAAAGAAAGAGGTGAGAAATGGAAATAAACCATTTCCATTTCCCTGATTTCTTTTCTCTAAAAAAAGCGGAGAAATCATTTCTCTAGGATTTCATTTCTCACTTCCATTCTCTTCCTTTTCACTTCTATCACCATCCTCTAATCTCTATCTAATTACCCACCCACGCACACCACCACCATCCTCGCTTGATTTCTGCCCGAACCAGGTATGATTTTTGTTTCCCTATTCCTATTCCCTATCCTCGTAGATTTTCTGTTTCCCGACTTCTAGGGTTCGACTATGGTTTGAACGACTAGGCTTAAGCTATAGCTAGGGTTTATGGTTTGAACGACTGATGTTCAATTTGGCTGAATCTTTCTATTATTTTGAAAATTCTGGAGTTAAAGGAAGTGGGGGTTATGGGTTTAAGTTTGTGGGGGATTTTGTTAAAGTTGTCTAGAAAATAAGAAACAGGGGTCTCACTACCACACAACTTTGGAGATCATAATATAGATAGAAAATAGTAAGCATTGACCAAACCGAATCATAAACCGATGGTTCGGTTTTGATATTTATTAAAAACCGCAATATTGGTTTGGTTTGATTTTGCTTTTTGTGAGGAACCGAACCAAATAAATGGTCAAACCAAAAAAACAGTAATGAATGGACCGAACGAAACTGTAACCATCTAAGATTATGATGTAAACTATATCTTTATGCTTGTTTGTCTATGTTATTGGGTATTTGTCTATTTTGTTTCTTCATTTTTTTAATACATGTGTGTTTATTAGATTACTTGAATTGTTTCTATATATACATGGAATTGACTTTCCTAATTTCTGCAAATGTGTTTATTTCTTCAGGTGTTTTACTTTGATATTGGGGAGAACAGGAGGGGTCGCTTTCTGAAGGTATGTATTCGTGTAATACTGTATTTCTGGTTTTGTGTTAATATGTTCTAAACTTCTAAATGTTTCTACTCTGATATTGTGTGGATAATGGGATTATTAGTTAATTAGATAATGTATAAAGAACTTGAATGTCTTTACTTGAATTGTAATATAGATAAGAGAAATCAAACTATGATCCATGGAAACAAATTAGGCATGTGGCTTTTCTGTCATATTATTATTGTGGTCAGAAATTTTGAAGGACAAATGTTACTGGTGTGTAGATGAATATAGTAGCCAGCTTACTAACTAACTGACTAGTTATCTGTACGTACTTGAAAGCATGTGATTTTTTTGCACCTACCTTGATTTGATTTGGGAGCTATGTTAGGTTTTATTGTCATATTTAGCATGTTGTAACAATCACATTAATGTCTTTAACCATGTGATAGATTTGCTATGAATTGCAGAAGCTTTGATTGCACCATTTTTTAACTAGTTTTAGATTGTATGTTAAGCTGTCATGGCCCATTGTTCAAATAATGAGTTAATTTGGGCAAAACTAAATTACATATCGGTTCATTTAGGCAACTTTAAATTAATTAGTGGGTCGAAATGGATCACCTTAAATTAGTGAGCAGGTCAAAATAGGCATCTTAAATTAGTCGACAGGTCTAAACTTGTAACTATTATAATTCTTATTAACTTCAAAAAGGGCCCAAATGGGTAATCACCACACGTGACCATTGTCTGTTTTCGCCGCCGCTGCCACCACCATTAACTATTTAACTTGATTCTGTTTTAGCCGAACTCATTTTGCTCAGATCCTGTTTTGATCCGAATTAATTTTTTGGAACCCCTTCTGACCTGTAACCCGAACCTGTTTTGATCCGAATTCATTTGTTTTGGAACCCCTTCTGACTTAAAAGGAAAAAAATAGCATATGATGTCAAAATTCTGCACTTTAGCTTTAGCTCAATTTTGAGTTCTGTGTAGTTTCTTTTCTTTCACTTTAGCTCAATTTTGCACTTTAATTTGCTGCATTTTGGTGTGCACTTTGGCTGCGTTTTTGCATTAATTTACCTGCAATCTCTCGTGAGGTCTAGTTTAGTGTATAATAGGAACTATGAACTCTTTTGATTTGTTATATATATGAGGTCTAGTTTGTTTTTCTTGAATTTTCTTATATTTTTATGTGTAGATGGCAAGATCACCTTCCAGACAAAGAATAGTTGCCATAGGTGCATTTTATGTCATTTATGTTACGATTCGTTGGTGGATGTTGTGTACTTATCATTTGCGTCGGTCGATTGAGTCAATGACTTTACGTAAAAAATATTTAATGAGTTACCATAATAGGCTTGAAAACATGGTGAGGATGGTTTATGAAAGTGATGTTACGAGTGTTGTTAACATAAGAATGAATATACATGCATTTACAACACTTTGTGATATGCTAGAAACTAGAGGGGGACTAAAGAATAGTAAAAACATGCTAGTCGATGAGCAAGTTGCTATGTTTTTACATACCCTTGCTCATAATGCAAAGAATAGGATACTAGTCAACAGATTTCATCGGTCCGGGGAAACTGTAAGTCGGTATTCCAAGTTAGTCTTAAATGCTATATGTCGATTACACAAAGAACTCTACAAGTCACCCGTGCCAGTGACAGATAATGAAACTGATGAAAGATGGAAATGGTTTAAGGTTAGTCAAACACATTTTTTATTAAAGATATTTTTTGCTAACATACATTAGTAAGTAATGATTTCTTTTAACTCAGGGTTGCTTAGGAGCATTAGATGGAACATACATTAAAGTTAAAGTCCCTGCTATTGATAGAAAACCATATAGGACAAGAAAAGGGCAGATTTGTACTAACGTACTCGGAGTATGTACGAGAGACCTTTTATTTACGTATGTCTTAGCGGGATGGGAGGGTTCTGCAGCTGATAGTAGAGTTTTGCGTGATGCAATCAGTAGACCCAATGGTCTTAAAATAACTCCGGGTATGTGATAGGCAATTTTCAAAGAATATACATAGATTTAAGTATGATAATTAACATAGAGTTTATGGTTAATTGTAGGAACAAACTACCTTTGTGATGCCGGTTATACAAATGGTGAAGGATTTTTAACTCCATATCGAGGTCAACGTTATCATCTTAACGATTGGTCTCGTCCTCCTACGAATGCTAAGGAGTTCTTTAATATGAGACATTCATCGGCCAGGAATGTTATAGAAAGATGTTTCAGAATTATTAAAGATAGATGGGCTATTTTGCGTGATAACTCATATCATCCCATAGAGTTCATGCCACGTATCATCATTGCTTGTTGTTTATTGCACAATTTCATACGAACAACAATGAGTGAAGACCCTCTTGATAACGAAATCCCAGTAAATCACACACAACCTGCAAATGACCATGACAATGTTATTTCTATGATCGAGCCCTCACAAGAATGGACCGATCGTAGAGACCTTCTTGCTAATGAAATGTTTAATAGTTGGACTGCGATGCGTGCGCAGCGTGCCAACAATGTTTCTTAATTATGTTTGACAATTATGTACTTTTTATTTGTAGAACCAAGGATGTTTCTTATTAATGTTTATTTATGCACTTTATTTGTTTCTTATTAATGTTTCTTGTTATATTTGTATTTGTAGTTACATGAATTATGATTTTTAATTGTATAATTATGCATTTGTACGTAGACATGGCAGATTCAAATATAGTGAGAGGAGTTACTCGGAGCAAGCATACCTGGACAAATGATGAAGATGCAAAGCTAATTGATGCATTAATGGAGATACATGCATCCGGAAAGTATGCTGGTGCTGACAATGGATTCAAACCAGGTTATTTAAATGGTGTTCAACAATTGCTAGATGTAAGTCTTCCTAACTCTGGCCTCAAAGCAGAACCACATATAAAGTCTAGGATGAAGACATGGAAGACACACTTTAGCATTGTATATGATATGGTGCATACAAGTGGGTTTGGTTGGGATGAACAAAAATGTTGTATTATTGCCGATGATAGTGTTTGGAATGAATACGTGAAGGTATATTCTAAAAAATATGTTTTTTAGATTTTAAAATTTTAGTCTAATTTATTTGTAATTGTCTTGTAGTCTCACAAAGGTGCTGTGAATTTTCGTGACAAGTCATTTCCTTTCTATGACAAATTGTGTACCATATTCGGTAAGGATAGAGCTACTGGTAGTAAAGCAGTTGACCTTGGAGAAGAAGATGTTGTTCAAGAGACGCAAAAAAGCTCACCTGTTGATATTGAAGACTTTGATTTTGTTGATGAAGCCGTTCCAAATGTTGATAGATCTGAAGGACAAACAGGAAGTGTAACAAGCAAGCGCAAAAGAGGTAGAATCACGGATGCAGATGAGATATATCGAGAGTCTTGCAAAAATATCAAGGAAGTTTTGCTTCGATTTGGGGAGATGGTGGGTGAACAACTTAGCAAAGAAGGTATGGAGGCTCGTGAAATCTATGAAAAGGTTAGTGATGAGTTGAAAGCTTTACCAGGTATCACTACGAAAAAACGGTTCAAAGCAGCTCATTTGATTGGTAAAGATGTGGATCTAGGACGTTCTTTTCTTGCGTTGACAATAGAAGAGAAAATTGAGATGGTCGAGTTGTATACCGATGGTTCAATGGGATAGTTGTGTATGGTTGAAGTATGTTTTGTATGTGAATTGGTTTTAACAATGGTTGATGTTTTTTGCTTAAAAACTATGTTTTGTATGTGAATTGGTTTGATCAATGCATATTATGGTTGGAATTTATGCATCTTTTTATATGTTTTTTATTTTTTAATAAATATTTGTTATGAAAAAAATACTTGTGCTAATGATAAGTTGATATAATTCTCTGTTTATTTTCTATGTACCAAACAAGAGAAATGATTCTCAGCTATATTTCTCTACTGAAATCTCTGTACTACCAAACAAAACAGTCAATTCTCATTCTCCAGACCAATTCCCTTTCTCTGCAATTCCATTTCTCTATTCCATTTCTCTACAATTCCATTCTCTGTACCAAACACCCCCTTAGGGTTACAAACTGACGACAATAGACAGTGCAATAAAAGAAAAAGAAAGATGTTACCTATGAAATCAAAGGGGGCAGGTTCAATAATGCTGGAAGCAGATGCACTTGAGAGATAATAAAGTTGGTTAACAGGAGTTGAAATATGGCAGGTTATAGGAGATAATCCCGCCATATTGTTGATGGGTAAAATTGGAATTGAGATAAGAACCTGGCCTTCATCTCTTCTCTTCTCTCCATATCTTTCCAATTTGGAAAGAAATATAAATACATTAAAAACCTCTTCTTCTCATTTCTCTCCTTTCCTCTTCTTTTCATTAAAAAAACTCTGAAACACCAATTTTGTTTATTTCTCTCTAAATCCTTTCTCTTCTCTCATTAAATTAAACTCAGGAACACAGCGTAAAGGAAGCAAGGATTGAAAGGATTTAATAGATTGATTATGAAGAGAATTAATATTCTTTTAAATAGATAAACAAAACAAACAGCTAATAACTTAAGGCTGGACATATCCTCAACAAACTAGAACAAATCTTTATTTATTAAAATTCAAATACTAGACCTACAATTCAGGATCTTTAGGGCATGGATTACTGACGTGAACTTGGATTGTTTATTTCATCATTTTCCCTTAATTCAAGCTTCACAATTTCAAGCCAATAACAAAAATAGGCAAACTTTTCTCTGGACAACGCTTTGGTTAAGACATCTGCTAATTGCTCATTAGTGTTGTAGTACTCAAGCTCACTTGTTCCTGACCAACCATCTCAAAAAGGAAATTATGTTTTTCAATATATTTAGATCCGCTGTCACTACAAATAAAATGTCAATCAATGGCATACAAAAAGTTTCATAAGAAACTAAAGAAGTGCCATTAAAAAACCTTGTTGGAATGACTGTCACTAGAAGCGCTGCCACTAAAGCCTTTTAGTGGCACTTTTTTGTGTTCCACTACAAACTTTTGAACTTTTAGTGGCACTTTTTTCATCTGTCATTAAGATTTTTAAACTTTTAGTGGCACTTAACCTTTGGACTTTGATGGCACATTTTTCCGTCTGCCACTACTAACTTTTGGGCTTTATGGCATTTTTTTCCATCTACCATTAAAATATTTGGACCTTTTGTGGTTCTTTTTTTTATTGTCTAACACTACAAATCGTTGGACTTTAGTGGCGCTTTTTTTCACCTATCACTACAAACCTTTGCATTTTTAGTGACATTTTTTTCGTCAGCCACTACAAACTTTTGGGTTTTTTAGTGGCATTTTTCCGCTTGCCAATAAAAATTTTTATGGACTTTAGCAACACTTTTTTTGTCCGCCACTACAAATCTTTGGACTTTAGTGGCACTTTTTTTCAACTACCACATACAATCTTATGCATTTTTAGTGGCATATTTTCATTTGCAACTACAAACCATGACATTCCAAACACATACCAAATGTTTAATAACTCCCGAATCAAGTCAAAATCTCAAAGCATATAAAAGGAAAGTAACAAATATTTGAATAAAAACTAAAAACTTCACTTGCTCATTAACCTCTTTCACCGTCTTCAATCTTCATGCTAAGTACCTAATAAAGAATAACGACTTTTCAATATATAAACAATTTGGACACTAACTTGTGTAACCGAACTAATTATTAACCTAAAGCCGATAATAGCCAAACTAATTGCATCCAAAATTTAATCTACTTTCACCTTGAACATATGCAATGTTTTGATAAGGGATTGATGACTTTTGTTATTCTATAAACATCATTGTGAACAACCATGCATTTATATCAGTAACCATACATTTATAATTCCATATTAATTTTCTGTATTAATTAAATTGACAACAATTATTTTCATGAAAGTTCCAAGTTTATACCAGTAATTAATTCTTAGTTTATACAATCATGCAAACTGTAACATCTCATATTTTTCGTATTTGTATTCGTTTATGTTTAAACCGACTCGGGAATATAATTTGAATCTTCATATTCCTGAAATATTGTATTTATTAGAATTTAACCTTGTCTAACTTATTTTATTTATTCATAACTTTCAATATGGTCAAATAACTCTTAAAAACCCTTAAAATCTATTATTTTGGCTTAAAATTGTATTTTTAGAAGTTCATGGGCTAAAAGTGATAAATTATGAAAGTCAGATATTTAGCCACCCCACGCGGAACGTAGGACCAAGCTAAGTCCTACGCGTCTTGCATAGCAGACATCGGATCAGAAAAAACTCGATTTTTACTCGTTTATCCATTTTCGTTAATTTTGGAAGCCCGATTTCTTGTATCTTTCTTAGAATCAACTAGAATATGCTTTGGCATCATACCAAAGCATATTCCACCGAATTTTTTGAGTAGGGAACAAGAAATTGTGTTAATTTCGTTAATATGGTGATTTTCCTTCCATTTTGCTAATTGCTGCAATTAATATCAAATCCTTGTTCAATAAGTAAAACCCTCTTATTTAAATCATCCCTAACCTCTGTAAAACATTTTCCCTAAATCAATTCAGTCGTCACTCATTGTTTGTGGCGTTAATTCCTCAAGAAACACTTTCGGTTTGACTTTGGTGTTTCAAGACCCTTTGACTCGTGCTTTCTCATCTTCTCCATAAAATTTCTGGTTAAGTTTTCTTCATTAAAAATCATTGGTTTATATCTAACTAACAAAAGCCCTTAATCAATTTTACGTTGATGGAGTTTTGTTGGTCAATTTGATCCCAGCCCGTTTAAGGGCATAAAATCAATTTTAATGATTTTTCAATTATTATATCTTCTGGTCAAGACTAGATTTCGGTCCAAAAGACTTTTATGTTTGTTTTGATATTTTGAGTGAACTGGTGAGAACCCGATTCCCGATTCAAAGTTTGGATTCTAAACAGTACAGCTTCTTTAAGCGTTAAAAATCTCATATCTTGAGTTTTATACATCCATTTGACCTGATTCTAGTGGCTATGTTCTCGTTTTTAATTCTACTTGACTTCCTCAAAATTCTAGGTCTGTTCCTGTCGGATCAGTCAGCATGTTAAAGGCTCAGGACTCATTTATTATTCTTATTTTATTGTTTAGCTCACCAATCATTAAGGTGAGTAATCATTCCCTATCTTTTACCGTTTTAAACCGTTTGGGGACCTTATACGTACCTTATAATACTTTTATATATCATAGGATATCCCTTGCAAATCTTGAATATTGTGTGGTTGATCAATTAAATGCTTATATGCTACTTGTTATTTGCTCAATTGTTTATTTATCGGCTTCGGAGATGTCTATCATAATCACATTATAGTATGATCATACGCCGTCTTAGTAGCCATCGATTGTTTTCGGTTAATCATGGCCAAATGACACCTTTATTTGCATTTATTTTGTCTTCGTAGCCATAGCCCGTGTTCAAGTGGCATGGTTAACCGACACTAATTATTTTGCTTATTTTACTTGTTGATATTCATGATGTTGATTTGCATATTTTATATATATTATAATCGTTATCAAAATCTGGTTATTACTTACTTAACATGTGTTGTTGGCAAACCTATTTTTATGCATATTGTAGGATGTTTATCTTGGATGGTTGAAGTGATTGAAAAACTTAGTTTATTTGCTTTTAGGTTATTATAATAAGAAAGAATATTTGAGTTATTCGGTTATTTGTAACTTCTTTTGAATACTGTCTACTTGATTTGAATTTAATAAATTAATTAGATATTGTCACTAATATTGTTATGTTAGTGCCTTGTGAGCAATTAGTTCCCGCCCCGGCATTCCGCCTTCGGTTGGGGTGTGACACAAATTTACCTACCTATGTAACCATGGTCATTATTATAAGTTAACAATGATAGTATTTGAAGTCTATGTTTGGTAATTAACCGGTTTTCGGTTACCTGGTTCTTATATGAAAATCCCTGACCTGTTCTTAACTGTCGGTTACAATTGGAAAGCAACCGGCTTCTCCATTACTGAACCAACTTCTGGTCAATTTTGATTCGGTTAACCGGTTATGATTTGCACCTCGAGTTACATACCAATGGTATAAAACAAATTTCCTTTGTTATTTCTTGAAGATAATACTTGGTTAACTGAAGAAATAGCACCAATGCCTAAAACATATAAATGAGAACACATATTACTACATCTGATTATATGCGAATCTAATTAGCCCCTTTTGCAAATTGACACAATTTACTATTTTTAATTAGTTTGCTTTTTTTTTCATTTCTTCTTTTTTTTTTCATTTTCTATTTTTTAAGGTTTCACTTATTAGGTCTTAAGAAAAAGCTTCATCTTTCACATATAAGCTTAGTTTTCATATGTCAAAGTTATTGATTAAAATTTTATATTTAAAAATAAGTAAACTTGAATTTTAAAACAAATTCAAAACATTCTTATTTTTAGCATCATTTTCTGAACCGGAGGGATCTTTTCTTGGGCACATACAATAAAGTGCTGTTTGTTTTTGAAGACAAAATATGTCTGCAATCTGATTTCATCTGATTTAATATCTGCAACTGAAGATGTGGTCTGAAGGTCTGCAATCTGAAAATATAATACTGTTTGTTTTATAAACTGGAAATCGTCTGCATAAGCTGAAAATTAGTTACCTATCATATATGTTACAGTAGATAAAGTCCTTTAACGTTTGTAGACAGCTAAAATAATTGGTAGTGGTGTACGAACTATGGAAGTGGGTGGTGGTGGGCGATTGTGGTAGGCGGTGAACGGTGGGTGGTGGTGGCGGCGGACGGTGGGTGGTGGTGGTGGGGGATAGTGGTGGCGGGTGGTGGTGGCGACGAACAGTGGGTGGTGGTGGTGGTGATGGGTGGTTAACGGTGGTGGTGGTGGATGGTGGGTGGTGGTGGCGGCAGACGGTGGGTGGTGGTGGTGGTGGACGGTGGTGGTGGGTGGTGGTGGTGGTGGCGGAAGGTGGTGGTGGGTGGTTGTGGTGTTGGACATTGGGTGTTGGTACTTGGTATGATATTAAGAAGTGTGAAGATGGTGAAAAAAGCTTATTTTTTAAGACAATAAAAGCAGTTTTCAGATTTTTTTTTTTTAAAAAAAACAAACAGTCTTCAAGAGCTTATGTCTACACGCCAGCAGACATAGGCTCCTTGCAGACCTTATAAGCAAAAACAAACACAACCTAAGTCAATACAATTATTTTGACGTACTATTCACACACATTTGTTGTGTCATATGAGGGCCCGTACCAGATTACACAAGATCTGAACTAACCGAACCCGTCAAATTAGGTTCAGTACCTTGTTCATTTAGAGCAACAAAATATGATTGATCACCTTGCGTTTCACTAGTATCAACACCTTGAGTTTCATATCGCTCATTAGCCACAACATTTTCTTCCACGGTCTCTTCCAAGTCACAAGAAAACTTTGATTCGAGTATTGATTCCTTAATAATACATTGGAGCATCGATTCATTGATATAGAATTAAACAAGCAATTACATAAAATAGATTGCAGTCGATTGATTGAATAATCGAGCTAAGCTATAACCTATTCTATTCATAACTAAAAAACATTAAACGAGCAATGATGTTAAGTTCAACGAAGAGTGAAATCAATACCTCTGAATCTAAACTGACGAAGAGTGAAATCGGCTTGAGTTAATCTGAATAGCAGTCGGTCAAACGAAAAGGGGTATCTAACAAATGATAAAGAAATTAACATTTCGTTATTGAGTTCAGGTCAGGCATCTAACAAATCTATGAAACAAGTCAATTGTCGTCACCAAAGATGTGATGGTGTATCGTTGAGAAATTACGGTAGTCGGAGATGTCACTAGAGATGTCGCCGGAGGCGTTATGGAGAAATTATAGTAGTCGAAGATGTCACCAGCGATGTCGTGGAGAAATTACGGTCGCCAGAAATTACTGTCGCCTCCAACTGCTCGAGCCCTCAATCAATGAAGCGAACTCTCGTAAGTTTGTGCTTTTGTGGAGACTGAATTTAATAAATTGGATATCCAGTTTCGTGTAGTAGAATAGATTGAGTTGAATCGTTTTTTTTTAAACTAAATTATTATTTAATAATAAATGGGATATCCACTTTTATTCAGGTTCTCATAAGTTTGAGCTTGAGCTTTTAAAATAGAGCTCAAAACAAGCTAAGCTCGAGCTTGAACTCTTGTAAGTTTAATGAGCCAACCTTAAGGTTGAGCATTCTGAAGTTGAGCAAGTAAGCTTTAGCTTTAAAAATAGAGCTCAAATAAGCAGAGAACAAGCCTAAAAAGTACCGGCAAGCTGAACTCGACACGTACAATTTTTTTAAGACAAAATGTATGTACAATATTAATATAATATGAAGTGCGTCATAAATTTGTGCAATTTGCCAAAAAAAAAAAAATTGTTCCTCATAACCTTTAACAGCCACAAACTGTGCGATGACCATTTACATGTCTTTTTGAATCACCGGTTAGAATCTCAAATATGATTAAAAAATTAAATTGTTTCAATAATTGCTTATTTATTGAAAATAAACAATTCATCCATTAAAAATACACTTTCTACGCCTTGAGCGGTATATTTTTTAGCTATTTTTTTAGTTTATCCACCTAACCAAATTAACGATAGAACACGAAAAATTAAGCCTATAAATAATGAATGAGCATGATGTTCATGATCTCTATACGATTAATACTATGGATCTAGTTCGGTGATATGATTGAACGATTCGTTAATACTATTATGTCAGAGAGTATTTTGGCAGAGTAACAGTAGGTTTTTAGTAACATAATACTTCGATTAACTTAGAAATAAATTATAGAAACTATATATAGAAGACGGAGTTCATTCGTTAGACAAGCCTAACGAATGAACCTCCATTCATTACTTTATACGTTAACTAATAACAAAACACTCCATTCGTCTTCTCATTCGTTATAAGTGACTAACGAATGAGGAATACAATTAGCAAATTATCACATTCATTATAAACTAATAACGAATGTTCCATACATAATAACGAATGAGTCACATTCATGACATACATTTTTACCAAAAAGCCCTCATACATTATTTCTAATAAAATAATACATTATACGAAGACCGTAACGCAAAACCAAGTACTACAAACTCACCCTCGTCTCGTGCTCTTTGTTCTTCAAAATACTTCAAGCCAAAACCCAATACTATTACTGCCTCACCAGTCTTATTTTCGTAATACCACCTGTTAAATTTCTTGAAAGAACTTTAGGGAAAAGTTTTAACATGAGCAATTTTAACGTGCAAGGCTGTTTGACATTTATAACTAGTTTCCTCCAACCAGTGCATTGATCGATCTCGTCTATATACTTGATAGTTGGCACTTGAGGCTGAAAATACTTAAAAACAAAATCTCACTTCGTATAACAAATGCTCATAGAACCATTCGGCCCACTGATTGTTTCCTCGGTTCATAAATGGTCTATTAGTAAGTGTTCTCACATCCCATCTCGGCATAGATAAAAAATCGGTGATATGTTTGAAGTATTGTATCCCGTGTTCCCATTTAATAATACATACTTTAAGCTCCGAGTCATACATCGGTGATACGTGAATTTGGGGGTGTTTTATTATAAAAATTATTATTTTAAATCAATTTTACATATAAGCCCCTCTAGTTTCATATAAATTTTAAAGCAGGATTTAAATATAATTACGAATTGAAACCTGAATTTTAGAATGTTTTAGCAATACATAATTTATTGGTGATTTTCATATTATGCCCGTAAAGTTTGCATCTCGTTTAAAACTTTAAACCTTGGAGTTTCAATAACCTAACGAAATGAAAACGAGAAAACGAACGATAGACGTAACTCATCGTGATTATTATATTAAAGATGAACATATAACAAAACAATATCGAAAAGACAAAACGAGTCATTTAACGAATGTAAAGTAATAACGAATGTCACGTAATCTCATGTAACGAGATTTTAGATTAAATAATAACACCATAATATATATATATATATATATAACCAAAAATTTAAAATGGTTCGGGTTTTCGGGTTTGAAAAGTAACGATTGTTACACTTTCGGTGCAATTTGAAGAACTAAACTTGAAACATCTGTTTGTTTACCATTTTGTTTTTGTAAAATTCTAGATTGGTAGTATTTGACACACTTTTCATTCCCGAAGATTTAACAAATTTAATGGCTTAAACACATTTGGTTTTGTTTCTCTTGAGAAATAGTATGCATTTTTTAATTACTAAACGCATTCTCAAGTTCAGTTATTGTGGATGTTTCATCTTGAAACACGCTCTCGATTAGTTCATGTTTAACCAAACTTAAAGGATTTCTTATTCAGAAAATACTTTATTGACCCCTTTAAGCATGTAAACTCGTCCTTCTGATAATTTAACATTCTGTGAAGGATTGATGAATCGCATCAAAACCTCATCAGAAACCTTTGACTTTTCGGATTTCTTTACTTTATGATGAGACTCTTTAGACATTTTTGACCTCTTAGAATCTTGTGAGCCATAGATTGCTTCTTCGAATTCATGTGGTTCACAAAGAATGTGATTCTCCGCAAAGATGCTCTCATTCTTGTGAATCACCTGAGGTTCATCAAGTTCTTCGATCGAACCATCAACTTCATTTTCAGTGAATTCTAATTTGCTTTTGATGTGAACTTGTTTATCATTTACGGTGTTTATAGGTTTAACTTTCTTCTCTTCATTTACTTTGTTTCCATAATCAGTAGACATATTAGCTAATGATGAATCAGTGTAAACTTGATATAGTCTAAATTATATATAAAATTAATAAGTATTTCCTACACTTTTGAATAATTTTTGGGTCGTTTTTATTCTAATCTACTCATTCATGGGTCACATTTGAGTTTTAATGGTTTCTAGAGACTATGAGCTAAACTAGAGCGCTTTTACTAAACTTGAGACCGACGAATGACGAGTCAATCATATGATATATTATACTGATTATTATTATAATTATACGAAATATTTAAAAAAGAAAAAAAAAAGAAAATGACACACTAAGTAATTAATGTAGTATAATAATAATAATAATGTGATGCTAGTATAGTAATTAAAAACAAAAAGAAAAAAGAATATTCTGATTGACAGATGAAACGTAAGAAGCAAGATTATAATATATTATTTTTCAATAGCTGCTATATATATATGTAGGTAGCTAGGGTCGGCTAATGGAAGGACCCTACGGCTGGGTCATATAAGAAGACAAAAAAGAGAGCTGCTAGAGGGGATTCTTGGGAAGAAATTAAGGAGGAGCCACACAAATTATTATTGGAGCCTGCTATTCGACGAAGAGAAAGAAGAGAGTGTCCACCTACTCATTCAAACATTTTTATTATTCGGTTTGAATTTATTATTTTCATCATGAATTTATTGTTTGAACTTATTTATTTTCTTTTGGTCTTAAGTATGGTTGTTGGCTGAACCCCTTAGACTGCCTAAGCTTATGATGAACCTTTGATTGACGTTTAACTTTATTTGGGATTTGCTTTTCATTATGGTTTTATGAATCAGTAAAGAGTTTAATACTATTTATTTGATGCATATGTGTGCTTGGCTTTATTTGGCGAATTTTATTGTTTCATAGATTCTTTGGTGATTGTTTCATATAAAGATTCTGTTAGATCATTTACTGTGTGTTCTTGACTAGTTTGTGATTGATTTATAATAAGATCATAGAAACAATATTATTAATCAAATAAATAAAAGTGTGTGGCTAACCTAAAAAGCTGTAAGGTGATAGGTTATTTGATAGGTCTTGGTTGATTAAGATTGCTAGATTTAGTTCGTCGTAAGGAGTCCGTTTAGCATTGATTTTTCAACTTTGTCTATCAATGTCGAATGAATTTATTAAACTGCCTTTGATTTCTGCGTTGTAAGGTAGGATTTCTTGTAAAGATACTCGTTCATAATTAATTAGATAACCGTAAGGAAGTTTAATATTAAAGCTGGTATTTTTAAGAACTTAATATAAATCCATAGGTGTCTTCTTAAGAAGGGTCAAGGGTCCTGTTTGGGTTTTCTTTTAAGTGAATATTTTATGATCCCAGTTCCATAACAAGCATTTTCCGATTAAGTGATAACTAAAACTTTGGGGATTCTAGCCTAGGTGGTTTTCCATCATTATCTGAATTAAGTTTAAGTTCTAAGTTTAGTGTTTTTTAGTTTTATTAATTAGTTTAAATTAGTTTAAAATTATTTTATTAGTAAAACCCCCTCAAAATAATAATAAATAAATAGTCGTGTTTGTTGTTAAGTCTCCTTTAGCTAGTTTACGTAATTTAAAGAGTCATGTGAGTTTGATATCCGGACTTCCTTAGCTGTAGTAGAGTCGATCGGTTCACTTGCCGGTTAGTAGTTTAGTTAAGTTTAAGAGTTTAAAATTTATTACTTAGTGTCTAGATTAGCGTGTTTTTATATAACCACTTTTAGCACATCACAACTGTTTTATAAGCTGCAGCTTTTGGAATACTAGAGTAATTATTTTAAATGGAGGACGGATTTCTATGAAACCCAAACCAACATTACCATTCTTTTGGTGCGCATTATTCACTTCAATGATTTCATTTAGAAAAAATGAAGAATCTTGAAATTTAATTATTTTATTTTTAAGTTCTAAGATCTCATTCTCTAATTTAGTAATATTGGTTCGGAGTCTCAAAATTTCTTTGAATTGTTTCTCAATAATTATCATTTTACACCCAACCTCTGCTCTTAAATCATGATTACTATCAGGCAATGTTTTAATCTTTTCAGTTGATTTTTCTTGAATTTTAACAGCATGTCTGAAGTTGTCACGAACAATTGTTAGTTCATTAATCAGTTGATCATTATGGTGAAGAGCGAATTCAAGTTTACATTTTAGCTCACCACATTGATCACATCCGATTCAACAATAGAAGTCACGGTTTTCTTACTTTCACTCATAGATATTTTAAAAGAAGAGTTAGAACTAACCTCTTCAATTTTCGCCATGCAAGCGAATTTCTCGAATTGACCAATGCTCGAATCATCGGACCCTGTTTCCGTTTCCGAGTCTTCACTTTCATCACTTAACTTATCTCCTCTTGCATCTTTGAACTATTCAACTGCCTCGAACATAGCCAAGTTAGCTTGGTTGCGATTTCCAAGTAGTCATTGTGACCAATCAATCCCATCATTGACAGCCATAGCCTGTGAACTTGTAAGACCCCGAATCTCGGGAATCCTACAGTTGGTATTCATCCAAAATACTTAGAAAAATACTTAGGTGTGTATGCTAGCCCAAAATCTTAATAGAGTAAAAACAGGCATCATGAACTCACCTGACACAAGACACGTATTCACCATGAGCTAGAGAATCCCTACGTAGCCCCACAACTCAAACTCCTGTCAGTTTACATACAATCATTACTAATGAAATCAAGATGACTCGTTTATCCTACGAGACGTTCTAACATGGTTCGAGTTACCTAAAGCCTCGACCTCATCAAACTCAATCAAAACAGCCCCCGAGGCCTCACATTCACCAAAACGACCCTTAGATACTCCCGGGAATAAAGACTTCCCAAACTACCCCCGGAAGCACTAGGTGATACTAACACGCGCGTTTAAGAGTTGTTTAGGCAACTAACATCTAACTCAGCCCCGTGTGGACCTAGTATGATAAATTCACAGCCCACAAGTCCACACGACGCTACACGAATCAAACGGGTCGATAACTCGCAAGTAGAACGCACCAACTATTCAATAAACGCAATTGCGCATTGTACCGACCCGTTTGAGTAACCGACAACCAATTCAGCCCCATAACTTATAAAAATGAATTTTCGGCATCCCATACATCAAACCAAGTTCCCCTGAGCTGAATTGGTCGTTAATCACTTCAACCCTCGCGTTAAACGCATCAAACTACAATTCTAGTCAACCGAACACTAACATTCAAACTACAACTAGTTGACCAATCAAACGAACACCAATGAACATGATTTTTAAGTATGATATACTAGACATACCTAGGAGGATTTTGGTGCAAAAGCCTCAACCAAAACAGTCCCGAAAAGGTTAGAATTGACAGCCACCCGGTAAGCCTACAACACGCAATTTAACGATTAATACGCATGATATTAAGATGTTTATGCTCAAACATTGGCTGGAAAAAAGAAAATCGGAGGGTGGGATGTTGCCCTAGCTGCGCCGATCAGAAAAGAGTGGGGGGGGGGGGTAGTGTTTTAAGTTTCGTGTTATAACATAAAATGTTTCATCCTAGTCCCTCCAAATTGAATGATAGGGCAACTTGAAAGAAAAGATTAAATAACTTAACGTACCAGGAAGATGGTAGGGTCAACGAAATATGTCAGATAACTCCCGAGAAGTATACATACTTTACATGCTTTAAATCTTTAAACCGAAAATTAACGGGTGTTACAGAACTCCTAGATTTACTCGGCTCCCCCTCAAATGGCTTATCCTCCTTATCAGAAGAACTAAATTTCTTGCCAGCACTTCTGTGTTGAGCTCGAGGACTAGTATGTTCCTTCTTATGCTTATCACATTCTTTAGCAAAATGTCTAAACCCTTGACAGTTGTAACACTTTACTTTTAACTTATCAAATCAGACCCTTTTGTTCAAAGTCGGCAGATCTTTTCCCGTTCACTACATGTACCTTTTGACCTTCCTCACTATCATGGCCATATTCCATTTCAAGTCCATTAGTTCCAGATCATCCGGATCAATCTGGTCGTAATCCTCATCAGTAAGCTCACTAGTAGCAATCTTGCTACCCACCAGTTGCTCATATAATGTCATGAAGGCACACATAAAGGCAAACTGTTGTTCTACCTATTTCATGTTGACATTCGTTGGTTGTGAACTTGGAGAACTTTCACCAGCAGATGATGAATCAGCAAACCTAGCCATGAAGCACACATTAGGACTTGAATTACCACCTTGAGGATTTTCAGGTCAGCTTGAGTGTAGAAAGCAGTAATTGGTACAGAAATGTTACTGGCAGGAAGTGATCCACTATACAGTGTAGGATCTTGATTGTTCTTTGAAGATTTTTTACATTTCAGATCATATTCTCTTTCTTAAAGCTGGTTTATGAAACTTCAGCAGTTAAAGATTCAATTTTGAAATAACCATTTTCTTTGAGAACAAGTAAGAAAGTAGAATATGATGGCGGTAAAGCATTCTTCAAGGTGTCAATCTTGTCAACTTCACTTGGTTCCATCTTTATACTAGACATTTCAGCAATCAAGAGACAAAACTGATTCAACATCTCTTTAACCATCTCATTCTTCAGCAGTGTGTAGTTTCTAAATTGAAACTTCAGCATTGTCTTCTTGCTTTCAAGAGTACTGTTTCCCAAACTTATCGCCTTTAGTTGGTTAAACAGTGTAGCACATTTTTTTGATATGGCTTAACTGATGAAAGATATTTTTAGGTAATGCCACAGTAAAATAGAATCAAAGTGAGCTCTAAACCTTGGTTCTCATCTGGCAAAATCACTCAACTTTAACAATTTCGGGCATTTTGTTGTGCGACCTGATCTCATTGTCTAATGTGAGCATCTATTGCATCATTGCATTTTGCAAAGCAAATGCATAGTAGTTTGCCATTATAACAGTTTACAAATGAAAGTTGACTAAATGAAAGTTCAAAGGCTGATAATGTCAATTGATGAAAGAGGATAATGAATGAGTTAGAGAACGAATAAGGAGCACAAAGTGAACGTTAGTTCAAATTCACGAATGTGTTTGATGAACGAATGAGGAAATGAACGAAAGAGAATAGCGAATCAGCTAACAAATGAAAATGAGTTTGTTAACGAATGAGAATGCGGGAGAATGAGTGTTGTTAACGAATGGAAAAAAATTTATAACGAATGGAAGTTATGTAATGGACGACAACTGGCAATTCAGTTATAATTGCTTAACAAATAAGCAGCTTTGAAGGTTTAACAAAAGTCCAAGAAATAAACGAATGAAGATTCAAATCTTCAAGGCCATTTCCAGACTCAATTCGAACTCAAATTCAAACCAAGTATCCTCTAAGCACAGTCAATCAACTCGTTTCCTTAATTCGAACTCAATCATAACCTCACTGACTTGAATCCAGACCACAATCTATCCAATTAACTCACAACGAAAACACAGTTCATTCCCGCCATATCCTCAAAACTCAATAATCACAATTAAGCCACTGAAATTACAATTAAACCTAAATTTATGATCACTAACATTCAGTAATAAATCCTAAATCAATAAGAGAATTGATTATCCACAATCAATCGTTCAATTGTTCAATTTAAGTCTGTAAAACAACGATGTACAATCCGATACACTTAAACACAATTGAATATCAATTCAATTTTTCAATTTAATACAATTAGCCACAAATTACTCAATCAATCTGAATATCAAGCTCTGATAGCACTTGAATGAGCATGATGTTCATGACTCTATACGATTAGTACTATGGATATAGTTTGGTGATATGGTTGAATGATTCGTTAATGCTATTAGGTCAGAGAGTATTTTGGCAGAGTAAAAGTAGGTTTCCAATAACAAAATACTTTGATTACCTTAGAAATCAATTACTAGAACTATTTATAGAAGATAGAGTTCATTCGTTAGACATGCCTAACAAATGAACCTCCATTCGCTACTTCATACGTTAACTAATAACGAAAGACTCCATTCGTCTTCTCATTCGTTATAAGTGAATAGCGAATGAGGAATACAATTAGCAAATGGTCACAATTGTTATAAAATAATAACGAATGTATCCTACATAATAATGAATGAGTCACATTCGTGACATACATTTTACCAAAAAGCCCCTATACATTATTTCTAATAAAATAATACGTTATACAAAGACCGAGATGCAAAATCAAGTACTAACAAATAAAATAATAAATATATATTTATTGTGTTAGTTAACTTTTAGTCGACATCAAGGTTTCGACAACTGTTTAATATGACATTCTCATATCGCCTTCACCAAAAATTTAATGGCACAAAAGTTAAATGCCATTAAAAACATGTGGCACTAGAGTTTTAGTGGCATATGTAAAGTGGAATTAAGAACCTAAATTAGTGGCAATAAACCTAAGTGTAAGGCCCCGTTCCCGGGCGCCCTACTTTTACGCTTGTTGGATTTACTCATTCACATAATTCGGAAAATCAAAGTTAATTAAAACATTTCGCGAAATAAAAGTCGACGATTCTTATATAACTTAAATACTTTACCTTAAATGGAAATAACATAAGCCTTAAACATTAAATATAAATAACACGTGACTCTTCTTTTCTTCGATGCCAGTTTTCATTTATTTGCCACGTGTCCCCATCTAAGCAACCTGCCTCGTTCTACTCACCTGCGTGCATACTAAAAGTCAGCTACGCTGAGTGAGTTCTAGTTAATTAACATACATTACATTCACTTACTTATTAATACGCGTCCGAAGATACGTATTAATTACTTACCTGTTCTTCTAACATTAATACATACATACATACATACATACATGCTTGCATGCTTGCATACATACATACATACATCCATGCATACATACATACATACATACATACATACATACAATCTTCCATACTTTACCTGGCTTTCTTTAATTAATACATACGTGTCCCTTCTATATTTTAAAGACCCTTTCGCCCTATAACCTTCGCAGATGTTATTAAGGTCCGCAACCATTTATTCTTCGTAGATATTATTAGGGTCCGCAACCCTTTATTCTTCGCAGATATTAGTATGGTCCGCAACCCTTTATTCTTCGCGAATATTAGTAGGGTCTGCAACCCTATATTCTTCGCAGATATTAGCAGGGTGCGCAACCCTATATTCTTCGCATATATTAGTAGGGTCCGCAACCCTATATTCTTCGCAGACATTTGTAGGGTCCGTAACCCTTTATTCTTCAATTATAATATAATTAATTATAACTACGGCATACTAAATTAATCATTCAAGAACGTTCACATACATACATATTCGTATCTACCATACACTTACCAATTAAGGTAAGTGTATTACTCAAACACGTCGTAGTATGCATACAACCTTGAAAAAATGTAACACAGAAAATGGGCTAGAACTCATCTGTAGTCGATTCCTTTCCGAATTAATAGTAATTCCCTTCTTCAACTAAGCTTGACTATCTTATCATTCATTTCTAAAGTTAACGGGGTTAACTTTTAAATTAACTGAGCCGACAAATAACCTTCTTAAACCAATCTTATTTATTAAATATACTTGGCCTTATCTTATTATTGAACCGTGTTTATTAGTTTGCATTCTTAACTATATTTATTGTTATCGCGTTTATGTTTATTTTTATATTATTTCATTACTATTCATATTTATTGTTATTATATAATTATATATTTTTGTAAGTTATCCTTCGCTTGTACGTTTTGTTCAATTTCTCCATTTACAATGGGCTCTTACATTTAAGTGTTTCTGAACGAGTCCCATAAACCATTGGTTACGCGTAAGGCGAGTTACTGGTTCGGTATTATTATATATATGTATATATGTTATATTCACTTCGTTATTATTAATTCACGTTCTCACGTATTTACAAGTTAACGTTTCCTTAAGCGAGTTCGGGTTGTGATGGGTCTATACATAACTTCATTAATAATTTCATTTCTTTAACGAGTGGGCTCTTGTGCTTGGTTCACCTTCAACTCACATTCCCTTATTTAGGGCGGTTCATGGGTCGTTAGACGAGTCGGGTCTCGGGTTCGGGTTTCATTCAAGTTCTCAAATCACTACCGTCCATTTGTTATTATTATTATTATTATTATTATTAATTTACTACCTTTACTTTTATTATTATTTATTATTATTATTATTATATAACAACTCACCATCCACCTTCCTCCCCATTAACCCCAACCCTAGCCCCCCATGCTCTCTTTCTTCTCCAGCGACCAAAATTCTGGGTCGGGTTTGGGTTTTGCTTCCCCCATCGTACTCCATGGATACACCTCCACCGCCACTCTGCTTCTTCTCCTCCTTTCTTTCCCTAACCATGGCCACACCACTGCTGCCATCCCCTTTCGATTCCCGCCACCTCCGGCCTTCATCTAACTCCGGCCATTCACGAGTCCCTTACCTCCCATGACCATGGCGACATCACGGTAGAGCGCGGGGTGGAGAGACGAGTCACTTGTATCAATTCCATTCGCACGATACGATTCGCATCGGAATTCGCATCGCATCAGGAGGGATTCGCATGCCGTGCGAATTATTCGGTTCGCTTCGGAAAGATTCGCATGAGATGTGAATTCAACAGTTCGCCTAAAGGAGATTCGCACTGCTGTATTCGCGTAAGGAAATTCGCACGTCACATAAGGGTTATTCGCACGGGAGTTAACAGGCCTGGTTCTTGTTCGGTTAATTCGCCTCGAGTTTCGTGTTTATCTTCCATTCACCAGAGATAAGTTTCCCTCTCGCCAGAACTCAATATCCAAGGTACGGTTTGGGGCTGTTGGTGACTCGTGCGAAGAACAAGGAGTATTTAGGTCTGGTGGTTCGAGTTTCACGGTTCGGGTCCTGGTTTGGGTTTCAGTTACGGAGCTCCGGGTTTTGTTGAACCCCATTCACACCAGTTTGCTATTGCTTGTATTTTATTACTTCACAAACTGTTATTGTTATTGTTATTATTATCATTAGATTTGTTTGTAGCTTGCTCATATTGGTTCGTTTATGTCGGTTTGCTTCGGCTCGTGTGTTCATTTGTTACCAGATCTAAGATGGAAACGAGATGAGAAAAGGAAACGAATATTAATTATAAACATACCTTAAATATTGATAGCTAGATCTTGGACAAATGGAATTGGATTTTGGAATGTTTGGTACAGGAGATTTTTGTTGTGTGTATGTGTGTGGTGACAATGATTGGAGAATGATGATGATGGAATGATAAGGATGGAAATCTAGGGTTTAGGGGTTTAAATAGACAAAGCCCAAAGGCTTTTAGGCCCAAAATATGTTTAAGTCCACTAACCCTAACAATCTTATCCTTTCTTATTATTTAATTAATTTAAGCCAACGCCACATGTCACGATAACTAAATAACTCGTTTATCTAATAAAACTAAATCTCAGAAACGCGGATGTTACAAGTCTCTCCCCCTTAAAATGGTTTCGTCCCCAAAACCTGTTTAATCCTTGTAAAAACGAACGCTCCTTGTATTCACTCCCTTTCTTGAACCATCTTAGCTTCCTAGATTACCGGTTTATCCTTCTTACTCTCGGCCTTGTAGTCATCGAGTGGTGTTCATGAGTGTTAGCTGTTCAAGGTAGCTTGCCCATGAAGCCCTTGATGATATGCTTGTTTTCATAACTAAACAAGTCTCGTCTCGTCTCTTTATAAGGCATTGCATAATACTATTCTAACTATACCGTTTACTTTACATTCTAAGGTCACGTACCACATGACTGCCGTTCACAAGGACCCATTCATATCATAATTCCATCCATAATCATCGCATTCAATCATAAGTCTAAAATTTAAACTTAAACAGTAAGCACGAAATCCTTAAAGTCATATATAACCTAATATTTAAACAAAATAACTCATTCTTCTTGAGTGCTCATTCCTCCAGTTTCATTCATTGACAGGAAACTCTAAGTCTGCAACTTCTTTCCACTGTTTCCAAATTCAATACATTCCCTCGTCATGTGGCCCGTTTTGCCACATCGGAAACATGTTGGTTCGGCACCGCAATCATAGGCGTAGTGTCCCATCTTACCGCACTTATGGCAAGCATTCTACCCAAACTTGCACTCTCCGCCATGAGCCATCCCACATTTGCGGCACACATAAGAACCAGTTCCCCATTTACAATCCCCACCGTGCATCTTCCCACATACTTTGCACGGCATCTTCTCCCATTTCTTATGTTTCTTATTTCTTGAATTCACCAATTGGGTACCGGGTCGTTTAGAAGGAGAAACGCACTCCTTTTCTTTCTTCTCCTTTACCACCACTTCATTTACTGACAGGTCCTCGTAATCATTTCCGCAAGTTCCACCACGGAATCAAAAGTAGCAGGTCTACTTGTCTTGACCAGTGTGCGGACGTTTGGTGGAAGTCCTATGACATAACACTTGATCCTCTTAGCCTCAGTGTTCGCCATCTTGGGCACAAGTCTTGACATACGATTAAACTCAGTAGTGTACCCGCGGTGTGTCATCTTTCTCGCCTTCACGTTCAGAAACCTCATCTCTGATCTCTCGACCTCAGCATCAGCGCAGAACTTCACGTTTAGAAACCTCATCCTTGATTTCAGCAACAGTCTTTCTTTGCTCAACAGTTTCCCACCTGAACATAGCTTCATCACCTAACGACTGAGTAACGAAGCCTACAGCTTGGTCGGGACGGGATTCTCTAATGCGGATAACCTTATCCATGGAGTTATCCACTGAAGGGTAGCGATTGCGTCACCGGTACCAGTTAGCTTAGGTGGGTCACAACCTTTGAAGGTTCTGTAGTTGCAACCACCTCGGCCCCTCTTCCCTTCATTCATTTTCGTAGAACGAACCTCGCTTGACGCCTCATTCTCAATCCGAGTATCCTTCTTACTACTCTTCCCAGTCTTCTCAACAGTATTAGTACGACTTTCAGTAGACTTGTCGAATTGGAGATTCTTCACCACAGCAGCAACGGCTTGATTAATTGCAGCTTGAATAGTAGGATCTAGCTGATACTCTTCTTCTCTCACAATCATGCTTCTTTCTACATTGGGCTCAATAGTCGGTTCTTCGAAGGGTACTTGGTTAACACTTGGCCTACCTCGGCATCCCTTACGTCCTCCTTGTCCAGTAGTCTTAGTACCAACCATTTGAATTCTAAAGGAAAAACACAAACGTCGTCACATGAGGAACTATTTAGTACAAGGATAGTAAGGCTGCATGTAATAACAGTGGCCAGCTGGGATTAGCTGCTCACGTTACTCTCCGTGTCCTATACACTTCCTTTCGTGAGTCTACTTGTGCTCGGTTCTACTTAAGGCAGCTAAACAGTCAAACATTTTAAATATAAGCAAGCAATTTTATCTCTAACAATTCATATAAACCTTTTACTTATCCCTACGTTATACGTAAGGAAATTCTTGTATTAAGCTTGCTTGAGTGACACATGCTCTGACTTACATCTTCTTTCTTTCTTCTTATCATCCCATTCTCTGTTCTAGTCTAAGCATGTAGGATGCTTATTCTCTCGAACTTATGCTCTGATACCAACCTGTAAGGCCCCGTTCCCGGACGCCCTACTTTCACGCTGGTTGGATTTACTCATTCACATAATTCGAAAAATCAGAGTTAACTAAAAGTCGACGATTCTTACATAACTTAAATACTTTGCCTTAAACGGAAATAACATAAGCCTTAAACATTAAATATAAATAACACGTGACTCTTATTGTCTTCGATGCCATTCTTCATTTATTTGCCATGTGTGCCACTCTAAGCAACCTGCCTCGTTCTACTCACCTGCGTGCATACTAAAAGTCAGCTACGCTGAGTGAGTTCTAGTTAATTAACATACATTGCATCCATATACTTATTAATACGCGTTCGAAGATACGTATTAATTACTTACCTGTTCTTCTAACATTCATACATACATACATACATACATACATGCATACATACATTCATGCAATCTTCCATATTTTACCTGACTTTCTTTAATTAATACATACGTGTCCCTTCTATATTTTAAAGAGCCTTTCGCCCTATTACCTTCGCAGATATTATTAGGGTCCGCAACCTTTTATTCTTCGCAGATATTAGTAGGGTCCACAACCCTTTATTCTTTACGGATATTAGTAGGGTCCGCAACCCTATATTCTTCACATATATTAGTAGGGTCCGCAACCCTATATTCTTCGCAGATATTTGTAGGGTCCGCAACCCTTTATTCTTCAATTATAATATAATTAGTTATAACTACGGCATACTAATTAATCATTCAAGAACGTTCACGTACATACATATTCATATATACCATACACTTAGCATTTAAGGTAAGTGTATTACTCTAACACGTCGTAGTATGCACACAGCCCCGAAAAAACGTAGCGTAGAAAAGGGGCTAGAACTCACCTGTAGTCGATTCATTTCCGAATTAATAGTAATTCCCTTCTTCAACTGAGCTCAACTAACTGTTAAAATGTAGACGTATTAAT
Organism: Bidens hawaiensis; assembly: GCF_021521415.1. Classification (NCBI taxonomy): domain Eukaryota; kingdom Viridiplantae; phylum Streptophyta; class Magnoliopsida; order Asterales; family Asteraceae; genus Bidens; species Bidens hawaiensis. The sequence continues at coordinate 42,335 of NW_027496074.1, forward strand.
CCTCTATAATTTCTTATCATTCATTTCTAAAGTTAACGGGGTTAACTTTTTAATTAACTGAGCCAACATATAACCTTCTTAAACCGAACTTATTTATTTAATATACTTGGCCTTATCTTACTAATGAACGATCTTTATTAGTTTGCATTCTTAACGATATTTATTGTTATCGCATTTATGTTTATTATTATATTATTTCATTACTATTCATATTTATTATTATTATATAATTATATATTTTCGTAAGTTATCCTTCGCTCGTACATTCCTTTCAATTTCTCCATTTACAACGGACTCTTGCATTTTAGTGTTTCTAAACGAGTCCCATAAACTATTGGTTTGGTGTAAGGCGAGTTACGAGTTCGGTTTCATTTTTCTTGTATCCTTTACTTTTACCTTTCATGTCTAACATTATCATGATCATTATTATTAACAACTTATTATTATAGATTTATTATTTAATTATTAATATTATTGTAATACAACCTTTATTTATTTATTATTATCATTATCATTATTAGTATTATTATTATTATTATTATTATTATTATTATTATTATATTAGATTCACTTCGTTATTATTAATTCATGTTCTCACGCATTTATTAGTTAACATTTCCTTAAGCGAGTTCGGGTCGTGTCGGGTCCATACTTAACTTCATTAATAATTTCATTTCTTTAATGAGAGGGCTCTTGTGTTTGGTTCACCTTTAACTCACGTTCCTTTATTTGGGGCGGTTCACGGGTCGATAGACGAGTTGGGTCTCGGGTTCGGGTTTCATTCAAGTTCTCACATCACTACCATCCATTTATTATTATTATTACTATTATTATTATTATTATTATTATTATTATTATTATATAACAACTCAGCATCCACCTTCCTCCCCATTAACCCCAACCCTAGTCGCCGCCCCCCCCCCCCCCCGCCCCCGCTCTCTTTCTTCTCCGGCGACCAAAATTCTGGGTCGGGTTTGGGTTTTGTTCCCCCCCATCGTGCTCCATGGCTACACCACCACCGCCACTCTGCTTCTTCTCCTTTCTTTCCCTAACCGTGGCCACACCACTGCCGCCACCCCCTTCCGATTCTGGCCACTTCTGGCCTTCAACTAACTCCGGCCATTCACGAGTCCCTTACCTCTGATGACCATGGCGACATCACAATATAGCACAGGGTGGAGAGATGAGTCACTTGTATCAATTCCATTCGTATGATACGACTCGCATAGGAATTCGCATCGCATCAGGAGGGATTCGCATGCTGTGCGAATTATTCGATTCGCTTCGAAAAGTGTGACATTCGTGAAAAAAAATCGAGAATGCCTTAGTAATTATTTATCAAATAAGCGATTAACCGCTTATTGTGTAACGAACAAACAAATAACCGAAAGGGTTTGGATATGACCCAGATATCCCAGGGGCCATATATAAGTGATATACGTTTAAAATAAGCCTTTATATCGATATTATGGCCTTTACTTCGATAGCAAACCAATTAAACGAAAACATGCTCGTTTAACTACCCGCCATGGATTTAAACTCGAAAGATAGTTCCTAAACAAGAATTGTATCATCCGTTAAGCCGAAGAAAATCTACCAAACACTTGTTGGGGATGTTTAAAGCGATCCGTGAAAATATTTTCGATTTTTATAAACAAATACTATGTTTTTCTAAATTTACAATAAAATAGGCCAAAAACACTTGTTTTCGCGCTGTTTGTCGTACCCGTTATATTTGCGCCAAAAACCGAACCCGAAATAAATTTGGACTTGGCATTTCACGTTTGGGTACGTAAATCGAGAAGAGTAGGCCAAATGGGCCTAAAAGGGGGTCCAACAAGCCCAGCCCGCCAAAGTTGAAAAAAAAACTTTTTTTATATTAATTTGTTTATATATATATATATGTATATAATGTAACTAAGATATTTTGGCTGATCTTTTTACAACTTCTGGACACTCTTCTTGTTCTTCATCAGCCCTTCAAGAAAACTCAAGGTAACCCTTTTATTTTGATCATAAATACATGGATTAATCAAATATAATTCCATATAAACATAGTTTGATTATCAAAATTCATTCCTAACCATGCAAAAATCCTCAAAATGGTCCGAAAACATGTTTTGATCCTATACATGGTTACGAATCTGGTTTGAATGGGTTTTTGGCCATCAACACGGAATAGAGGGTTTAAACGACCTTTTTACGGTTCAAAAGTTCGGTTTAGAACCCTAACCAAAACCCTAACTTTCATGGCTGGTCTCTTGACGATACATGCTTGGTTTGTGATATAGGACCTGTACCTAGTTTATATAGAAGCACGAGAACCCGGGAATTGGATTAGAAAAGCGAAAACGGGCGAAAACCGCAAAGTTAATGCCGAAATGTTCGATTACGGGCTGTTTAGGTTAAGGTTGTGATGTGCATATTTTTAGGTCATGAAATTTTTCAGGGACATCAGGGACCATATCGTTGATTTCCTGTCCAAATTTGGTAATTTTTTGACCGTCTGAGAATATTTGGCAAATTTATTACCAATTTGGGGAGTTTATTTGGGAAAAATAGTTAAAATGGTTGAAAAATTATGAAATTTGGCGAGGGAACTCATATTTGGTATATTATGATTACATATGAAATTTGAGGTCATTTGGAAAACCCTAGGTATGTTTTGTGCATTTGCGTTTATTCGGATTTTCATAGTCGTTTTTAGCTCGAAAATGATATTGGCAAGATTGTTAGCTTCTGGAATTGCTACATGTTATTTTGGAAAGTGTTTTGGTCACTCAGGAATTTTGGCAGATTTCTCGGAAATCATTTGGTATAAACGGATGATTTTCGGGCTAAATATAGCATATAAAATGATTTTTTATCAATTTATAACTCAGTAAATAATTGTGACATTCATGACAAAACGAGGTATACTATATTCATTACGTAACAAGTAAACGATAAATCGGTTAATTCGTAGTACTTAAACGAGTAACCGACCGATACTAATTATGACCCGTATACATACTGAGGGGTCATATACGAGTTATATATATGTTATAGAGGCTAACATATCGATATTTAGGCCTCAGTACGTTTAAAACTCATTAAACGAAAAAGGTTTCGTTTATCGATACGCTATAAGCTTAAACGCAATCGTTAATATCAAAACAAGCATTGTAGCATCCGTTAAGCCGAAAAAAGATTTATAAAACACTTATATGACATGTTCTAAGCAATCCGTGAAAATATTTTGGAATTTTATAACAAGTCAGTACGTTTTTCTTATTTTACAAAAATAAGCTGAAAAACACTCGTTTTTGCGCTATTTCTCACACCCGAATTAATTTTCTTGCGAAAAACCGAACCCGAACTAAATTTGAAGTGGGCTTTTCAAGTTTGGGCTTGTATAATTAGATTAATGGGCCAAAACAGCCCATTAAGGGGCCCTCTATAGTTCCGATCGCCAGCCCATCAAACATCACATTCCTTTTTATATAACTTACTCCCTAAGCTTTGTTATTCATTTCAACTCTCAAAAGTTTGAAGTCCAAGCAGCTGCAAGGTAGAACTCCAGAAACTCTCAAAAACCTAAGGTAATTAGTGATTTTCTTTGAGTTTTAATCATGATTAACATAGTTTAACCATGAAAAATTAATCCTTGATTAGTTTTAAACATGTTTAACCATCCAAAAACCCTAAAAATCAAGTAAAATCATGTTTTGATGTTAAACATGTTTACAAACCAGGAACATATACTTTTTTGGTCAAAAACGCGGATTAGAACATGAATACAACGTTTTTACGGTTAGAAAGTTCGGTTTGAACCCAAAACCGAAACCCTAATTATCAAGGCTGTTACATGGATGATTTATGCTTGGTTTGATGTTATATGATATGTAGATATACTGAGTTTGCAACCCGAGGCCCGGAAAGTCGTTTAAGCTAGCAAAATTCATCGAAAACCGACAAGGTAAACCCGTAATACTCGTTTAGGGGCTGTTTAGTATTAGGTTGTGACGTGCTTGTTGTTAGCTTGTGAAAACTTGCAGGGACATTAGGGATCATATAAATGAGTCCCTGTTCAAATTTGGTAATTTTTCGATAAACGGAGAATATTTGGTGAATTTATTCCCGTTTATGAGCGTTTATTTGAGAAAAATAGCTAAACATATTGAAAAATTATGAAACTTGGTTTTGGAGTTTAATATGTGATGGTAAGATCACTGGTAAAGTTTGGGAATCATTGGAAATGTCTAAGTATGGTTTGTGCAATCATGGCTTAACCGAATTTTAACAGCCGAAAAACGCACAAAAAGGCATTTTGTCAAAAGAGTTAGGTTCTGGAAATTTTGAAGGGCCTATGTAATAACATTGAGGCCATTTGTAAAAATTATCGGATTTTTCGGAGGTCTTTTGATATAAACGGGCCATTTATTACACGATTATAACCTATTAAATGAATTTTTATAAATAAATAAATAATCACAAAATTTTTGAAAATATTTTTATAAAATTCTCCATGTCTTATTGTATTTTTACAAAAATTTACATAATTTATATATAGGTACATATTTAGTTATGATTAATCAAAGATTTAAATTATAATTGTTTTAACGAAACCGGCAGTTTTGTGTTTAACGGACTGACTGGTATGTCAAAATGTCAAAAGTGGTCAAATATCATATTTTTGAATGATATTGATAAAAACGAACTTTTTACGAAAATTCCGGACAATTCGGGTGAATTGTACGCGTTTTGTATAATCAAATCCGTGTGAAAACGGAAACGAACCCTGCGATCAAACCAGACACCGAAACCTTAAAATTCTTTCATAAATCAAATTATTTTATCAATCAATATATTTACCTAAGTTTTATGTGATCTTACCTAATCCCGAAACGTATAAACGATCAACTGAGCTAGGCTCGGGAAACGGTGAAACTGAGCCAAATCTAGTTTTAAACATTTCATAGTATACAACGTCACAATCTAAGACTATAGTCATGTTCTGGGCCTAACAGCTATACCCAGATTATCTATACAGCCCGACTTAGCTTGAACACTGTACTAGTATTAACGATACGATACCGTTTATAGGAATCAGGCTATAAACGAGGCATCTGACTTATTGATACGTAATTTCTGTGCGAACTACGATAAGGTGAGTTTCACGACCCCCACTTTCTAAACTGTTTTACGAACTTTTGGGGTGAAAAGCATGTTTACATAAACTGATATACTTGAAAACGTGTGATGATGTGGATTATCTAAGTACTAACACTTGACAAGTCCCCACAAACACAAGTGATTAACTTCGTGCCGGTGACGTGTGGATAGTACTATCGGTTTGACAAACCCAACTGACAGAGCCGGAGGGGTATGCCGGAACATATGTAAACCCAGTTGCACATTGTCATTATATTTTTACATACTGCTATGTGGTGTTAGACATAGTACATACTTGGGGCAAAGTGGCTGTTAAATGCCAACGGGAGTGCATGGGCAGTGGAGGCCATGTGTTTTAGCTCGTTTCGGTTTCACTTGTGGCTTAGTATAATACATCATACACAGACATATATACATACACGCTGTAAACATTACGAACTCGTGTACTGATTTCATTGATACTCGTGAAACTTGAAACTCACCAACTAGACGTAGTTGACCCGTTTTAACATGCTTTTCAGGTAAAGCAAAAGTGGAATGATTTGCTTACATGCTTGGTGTTAGAAAGAAAGTTGAATAGCTGTGAATAGACGCTGATATAATACTGAATAAGAAGCTCGTAAACCGGTTATGTGTTTTTCACCTAGTTTGTAAACATAGTACCTACCAATGTAATATGATGTAATTTAGCTGTTGAATTTTCTTTATAAACAATGTGGTTGATACCAGTGTTATCTGTTACATTCCCGTATTACGCTTCCGCAACGACCTAGTCGGGGTGTGACAGAAGTTGGTATCAGAGCCATTGGTTATAAAGAATTAGGATGTCCCTTAGGATACCCTAAGATAACCGTAGGCTCGATTAACTCTGGGAATAAAATAATATTAAATAAGATACACGAATGATTCTCGTGATGAACGCGAATGGACAAGTGGGTTATTATGGTCCGGAACGTAATAACAGACTTGTTTGTACGAGGAAATTCGAGAAGAAGTCGATAAACAATCGAATAGGTAAAAACAGCAACATATGTGTATAAAATATAATAATAGATAAATATTTGTGTATATAAACGATTATTTGTGCTTATGTGTATAAATACTTACATGTATCTTACTATGATTAATATAGAAGGATGCTATTCTTATCACTAACAATTGTGCAGGAATATGTCAAGATCTACTGATCGTTTACCTAATACCCTACCAACAAGGCCTGAGGAGGAGGAGGAGGAGGATCCGGAAGAGGAAACTGAGGAGGAACCAGAGGAAATAGAAGAAGGTGCAGATGCGGTAATTCCTTACGAGGTACCCGCAGATCAACCCGACTTATCGGGTTATCGTTGTGACACCTACCCCCCTAGGGAATCCCCTAGGAATGTTGCAGGACAGGGAGCTACTAGTGCTTATCATTCACCTGTTAGAGCACCCAGATCCCCTACTCCACCTGTACAGCATACACCAGTACCCCCACCCACTATTAGAAACCGTCAGACTGCTCGCATTTCAGTGCGTCCACCTGAGCACACTTCTCTCCCACCTCGATCTACGTACCATAGGGGAGAAACATCACGTGTCCAGGTCACTGAGATACCTATTCCTACTTAGGGTTTACCCGCCCCGGTACCCGAGCCACCTCGTCATTCTGATTCAGCATGGTTTGGTTTAGCAACTGATCAGCTTTTAGAACAATTACATTCGATAAATAGCCTAAACCAGTATAGACATGATATGTATGATCACATGAGGTATATGCAGCAGGAAATCAGAATTGTGCAAAGATCCAGTGCTCACAGCCACGGGCGTCAGGATCGAGCGATGATACTACTGGGGGTATGCTTAGCAGTTAGTACGGCCCTAGTGGCTGCTGTTGTTTGGTTGTGGCTCCATGTTGCAAAGAATGGATAGGACATAATAGTCTAGTCTTATGTATATAGTCTTTTGATATCCCAAGCAGCATTTTGTTACAGCGTGTTGGGCTGACTTGGGAGTTGTTTGTGGTTTAGTACTATTTCAAGCACTGGCCCTTATCGGGTTAAGTCTACATGTCACTTAGTGACAAATTTTGATACGCATATACAAGCGCTGGCCTATACCAGGTTAAGCCTATGCGCTAATTTTGGATGCATATGTACAGTAATGATTATAATTAATACAAACGTGTTTTCTTTGGGATAGTTATGTGTTGTGAAATTGTAATATTGTAAAGTTGTGTTGATCATAGTGAAACGATATTGATTATTATATAATTGATTATTTTATAGAATGGCCCCGAAGAGAGCAAACCCTTTGTCTGAGGCGGAAGTGGCCGCAATGATTGCTCGTCAACTACAAGCAGTGATACCAACAATTGTAACACAAGTCACTGCAGGCATACGTGCTAACAATACTGTTAATCAACCTACGAGCACCACCACGGCCACTGTTAATCCACCTCCGCCGGACACTAATGTAGCCCCGGGTGTTACTACCCCGGTGAATACTGATAATGTCATAAATAATAATAACACTCTCCCAACTATGAATGTCACTGGGAACCCAGAACCTGTTGTACACCCTGATAATATCCCAAACCCTGTACCGGTTGTTAACACAACTAATAATGAAAATACTCGGACCAATACCGATAATAACAATAATAATAACCGAGAACCCCCACGTCAGGAGTACTCATACAAACAATTTACATCATGTAAACCGGTTGATTTTAAGGGTATTGAAGGACCTAGCGGGCTGGTTAAATGGATAGAAAAGACCGAATCAGTAATTAATATTAGTGAGTGTCCACCGAACCGCGTGGTCAGATTTGCTACCAGTATGTTTCTAGACCAAGCGCTGATGTGGTGGAACACGGTAGTCCAAATAAGGGGACAAGATGCTATTAATCGTATGTCATGGACTGAATTAAAAACCCTCATGTTAGAGCATTTTTGTCCTAAAAGTGAGATTCAGAGGTTGGAACACGAGTTATGGAATTTGGAAATGAAAGGAGCAGACCATGTGGGATACACGAATCATTTTAACGAACTGTCCCGCTTAGTGCCATGGTTAGTTACACCGGAAGCGAAGCGAATTGAACGTTATATCTGGGGACTGACCCCTGCTGTGAGAAGTATAGTGAATTCAGTTGCCCACCCGACATTAGAAAGTGCTGTATCTCAAACGGGTGTCGTTACTTTTGATCTGATGAGAAGTGGAGTGATATGGATGCCAGGTGAAACAACAAGTTTAAAACGAACTGATTATGGGACAAGAATGCAAGGAAACCCTCAAAACAAGCGGACTCGTCTGAATACCCGAAGTTATGCCATGACCTGTTCTAATGTAAAACAAGAGACCTATAAAGGGACGTTACCGAAGTGCAGAAGATGTAACTTTCATCATGTGGGTGATTGCAAACCGATCATTTGTCAAAAGTGTGGAAGAACGGGACACTATGCCCCCAACTGTAGAACCCCCACCAACACTGTTAACCGTCCACCGCAATCAACTCAACTCCCTCGACCTCAACCAACCCGCCCACAACTCAACCAACAAACCCCACCTACCACGAACCTCCGTGCCTGCTATGAATGTGGCAGTACGGAACACTTTCGGAGATACTGCCCCAATTTGAACCCGGGTGCAGTGAGAAGGCAGAACCAAGCACAAGCATCAACCTCCAATGCAGCTAGGGGACGCGCGTTTGTATTAGGACCGGGTGAAGCGCGTCATGATCCGAATGTGGTGACAGGTACATTCTTAGTTTCGGGTCAGTATGCTTCAGTTTTGTTTGATACGGGCGCCGATAGAAGTTTCGTATCTGTTAATTTCTTACCTTTAGAAAATATGCCGGTTAGTGAACTAACAAAACCATATACTATAGAACTCGCTAACGGTAAGTCTATACTTGTTAACCGAATAGTCCGAGACTGTTCCCTTATCCTAAACGACCACCCATTCCTTATTGATTTACTTCCAGTGGAATTGGGAAGTTTCGATATTATAGTCGGTATGGACTGGCTATCTAAGTATAAAGCTGAAATTGTCTGTAAGGATAAGACCGTTAGAATACCTCTTTCGAATGATGAGGCTATGATTGTTCAAGGTGAGAAATCTAGTACGGTACTGCCTCTCATATCTCAACTTATGGCATTGAGATATTTACGCCAAGGTTGTACTTTATACTTGGCGAGCGTAACAGTTAAGGAACCCGAGGAAAAACGAATGGAAGACATCCCAGTGGTACACGAGTATTCAGATGTATTCCCCGATGAGTTGCCTGGTTTACCACCGACCCGACAAGTAGAATTCCGTATTGACTTGATACCGGGAGCAGCACCCATTGCTAAGGCACCTTATCGACTTGCACCTTCTGAAATGCAAGAACTATCCAACCAGTTACAAGAATTACTGGACAGGGGTTTTATTCGCCCTAGTTACTCACCGTGGGGAGCACCAGTGTTGTTTGTAAAGAAGAAAGATGGGAGTTTTCGAATGTGTATTGATTATCGGGAATTGAATAAAGTAACTATAAAGAATAGATACCACTTACCTCGAATTGATGACTTGTTTGATCAGCTCCAAGGTGCGAAGTATTTTTCAAAAATTGATCTTAGATCTGGTTATCATCAAGTAAGAATTCAGGAAGAAGACGTACCAAAAACAGCCTTCCGAACTCGGTATGGTCACTATGAATTTTTGGTTATGCCGTTTGGGTTGACAAATGCACCTGCAGTGTTTATGGACCTCATGAACCGAATTTGCAAACCTTACCTTGACAAGTTTGTGATAGTGTTTATCGATGACATTTTGATATATTCGAGAAGTAAGGAGGAACACGAACAACATTTGCGGGAAATCTTAAAATTATTGAGGCAAGAGAAGTTATACGCAAAGTTGTCCAAATGTGAATTTTGGCTACAAGAAGTACAGTTTTTGGGACACATTGTGAACCATCAAGGAATCCAAGTAGACCCAAGTAAAATTGAGGCCATTAAGAATTGGCAAGTGCATAAGTCACCAAGAGAAATTCGTCAATTCTTAGGACTAGCCGGGTATTATAGAAGATTCATTGAAAACTTTTCAAGTATTGCACAACCTCTAACCCTCCTAACTCAAAAAGACCGAGTATATGAATGGGGAGAAGAACAAGAAATGGCCTTCCAAACGTTAAAACAGAAGTTATGTGAGGCTCCAATATTAAGCCTTCCAGATGGAACGGATGAATTGGTGGTATATTGTGACGCATCTCGTAAAGGTTTAGGATGCGTACTGATGCAAAGAAAGAAAGTAATAGCATATGCTTCCCGACAATTAAAAGTACATGAAAAGAATTATACGACCCATGATTTGGAATTGGGAGCAGTTATCTTTGCATTGAAGATTTGGAGACATTACTTGTATGGCACTAAATGTACCATCTATACTGATCACAAAAGCCTACAACACATATTCGATCAGAAAGAGCTAAACATGAGACAAAGGAGATGGGTAGAACTGTTAAATGATTATGATTGTGAGATTAAATACCATCCGGGTAAGGCCAACGTAGTAGCTGATGCTTTAAGCCGAAAAGACAGAATCAGACCATTAAGGGTACGAGCACTCGGAATGATTGTTCAAAGTAGCCTAACCGAACAAGTTCGCGTTGCACAAGATGAGGCCTTGAAGGCAGATCAACTAGAAAAAGAAGAACTACATGGAAATGAAAAGAATTTTGAGAAGAAAATTGATGAAGTATATTATTACAAAAACCGGGTCTGGATTCCAACGCTTCATAAACTCCGAAAGTTGATTCTTGATGAAGCACACAAATCCAAATATTCTATTCATCCAGGTACTGATGTATAAGGATGTTAAAGAATTTTACTGGTGGCCTGGTATGAAAAAGGATATAGTCGTGTATGTAAGTAAATGTGCAACATGTGCAAGGGTAAAGGCGGAATACCAAAAACCTTCGGGAATGTTACAACAACCCGAAATCCCACAATGGAAATGGGAACAAATTACCATGGACTTTGTGACACACCTTCCTAAAACCTCTCGAGGACACAACGCAATTTGGGTAATTGTGGACCGATTAACCAAATCCGCACACTTTATTCCCATCCGTAACAACTACACCACCGAAAAACTTGCTCAAATTTACATCGATGAAATAGTATCTCGACACGGAGTACCTCTTTCGATTATTTCCGATCGAGACAGTCACTTTACTTCACAGTTCTGGCAAGCAGTACAAGAAGCCTTAGGAACCCGAATCGACCTAAGTACGGCTTACCATCCCCAAACTGATGGTCAATCTGAACGAACCATCCAAACCTTAGAAGATTTACTTCGTGCTTGTGTACTGGACCTCAAAGGGAATTGGGATCAACACCTCCCGCTCATTGAATTCTCTTACAATAACAGTTATCACAGTAGTATACAAGCAGCACCTTATGAAGCTCTATACGGGCGAAAATGTAGATCACCACTATGTTGGACAGAAGTGGGTGATACTCAAATTTCAAGATCCGATTTAATTCAGGAAACCACCGATAAGATTCACCAGGTTAAACAAAAATTGAAAGCTGCCGGTGACCGACAAAAGAGTTATGCCGATGTTCGCAGAAAACCGTTATCTTTTGAAATAGGTGATAAGGTATTTTTAAAAGTATCGCCATGGAAGGGTGTTATAAAATTTGGAAAGACTGGTAAACTAGCCCCGAGATACATCGGACCTTTTGAGATTGTCGCAAAAATTGGTCCCGTAGCTTACCGATTAAAACTACCCTTAGAACTGAGCACTATTCATGACGTGTTTCATGTATCGAATCTGAAAAAGTGTTTGACTGATGAAACGACAATAGTACCACTGGAAGATGTTCAGATCAACGAAAAACTCAACTTCGCAGAGGAACCGGTAGAAATTGTAGACGGGAAAACCAAACAGTTACGACATAACAAAATTTCCTTGGTAAAAGTTCGGTGGAATTCAAAACAAGGACCCGAATATACTTGGGAACGAAAGGACGAATTCCGAAAGAAATACCCACACCTGTTCCCTAGAAAACCGATGACACATTAAATTTCGAGGACGAAATTTATTAACGGGGGGAGAATGTGACATTCATGACAAAACGAGGTATACTATATTCATTACGTAACAAGTAAACGATAAATCGGTTAATTCGTAGTACTTAAACGAGTAACCGACCGATACTAATTATGACCCGTATACATACTGAGGGGTCATATACGAGTTATATATATGTTATAGAGGCTAACATATCGATATTTAGGCCTCAGTACGTTTAAAACTCATTAAACGAAAAAGGTTTCGTTTATCGATACGCTATAAGCTTAAACGCAATCGTTAATATCAAAACAAGCATTGTAGCATCCGTTAAGCCGAAAAAGATTTATAAAACACTTATATGACATGTTCTAAGCAATCCGTGAAAATATTTTGGAATTTTATAACAAGTCAGTACGTTTTTCTTATTTTACAAAAATAAGCTGAAAAACACTCGTTTTTGCGCTATTTCTCACACCCGAATTAATTTTCTTGCGAAAAACCAAACCCGAACTAAATTTGAAGTGGGCTTTTCAAGTTTGGGCTTGTATAATTAGATTAATGGGCCAAAACAGCCCATTAAGGGGCCCTCTATAGTTCCTATCGCCAGCCCATCAAACATCACATTCCTTTTTATATAACTTACTCCCTAAGCTTTGTTATTCATTTCAACTCTCAAAAGTTTGAAGTCCAAGCAGCTGCAAGGTAGAACTCCAGAAACTCTCAAAAACCTAAGGTAATTAGTGATTTTCTTTGAGTTTTAATCATGATTAACATAGTTTAACCATGAAAAATTAATCCTTGATTAGTTTTAAACATGTTTAACCATCCAAAAACCCTAAAAATCAAGTAAAATCATGTTTTGATGTTAAACATGTTTACAAACCAGGAACATATACTTTTTTGGTCAAAAACGCGGATTAGAACATGAATACAACGTTTTTACGGTTAGAAAGTTCGGTTTGAACCCAAAACCGAAACCCTAATTATCAAGGCTGTTACATGGATGATTTATGCTTGGTTTGATGTTATATGATATGTAGATATACTGAGTTTGCAACCCGAGACCCGGAAAGTCGTTTAAGCTAGCAAAATTCATCGAAAACCGACAAGGTAAACCCGTAATACTCGTTTAGGGGCTGTTTAGTATTAGGTTGTGACGTGCTTGTTGTTAGCTTGTGAAAACTTTCAGGGACATTAGGGATCATATAAATGAGTCCCTGTTCAAATTTGGTAATTTTTCGATAAACGGAGAATATTTGGTGAATTTATTCCCGTTTATGAGCGTTTATTTGGGAAAAATAGCTAAACATATTGAAAAATTATGAAACTTGGTTTTGGAGTTTAATATGTGATGGTAAGATCACTGGTAAAGGTTTGGAATCATTGGAAATGTCTAAGTATGGTTTGTGCAATCATTACTTAACTGAATTTTAACAGCCGAAAAACGCACAAAAAGGCATTTTGTCAAAAGAGTTAGGTTCTGGAAATTTTTCAGGGGCTATGTAATAACATTGAGGCCATTTGTAAAAATTATCGGATTTTTCGGAAGTCGTTTGATATAAACGGGCCATTTATTACACGATTATAACCTATTAAATGAATTTTTATAAATAAATAAATAATCATAAAATTTTTGAAAATATTTTTATAAAATTCTCCATGTCTTAATGTATTTTTACAAAAATTTACATAATTTATATATAGGTACATATTTAGTTATGATTAATCAAAGATTTAAATTATAATTGTTTTAACGAAACCGGCAGTTTTGTGTTTAACGGACTGACTGGTATGTCAAAATGTCAAAAGTGGTCAAATATCATATTTTTGAATGATATTGATAAAAACGAACTTTTTACGAAAATTCTGGACAATTCGGGTGAATTGTACGCGTTTTGTATAATCAAATCCGTGTGAAAACGGAAACGAACCCTGCGATCAAACCAGACACCGAAACCTTAAAATTCTTTCATAAATCAAATTATTTTATCAATCAATATATTTACCTAAGTTTTATGTGATCTTACCTAATCCCGAAACGTATAAACGATCAACTGAGCTAGGCTCGGGAAACGGTGAAACTGAGCCAAATCTAGTTTTAAACATTTCATAGTATACAACGTCACAATCTAAGACTATAGTCATGTTCTGGGCCTAACAGCTATACCCAGATTATCTATACAGCCCGACTTAGCTTGAACACTGTACTAGTATTAACGATACGATACCGTTTATAGGAATCAGGCTATAAACGAGGCATCTGACTTATTGATACGTAATTTCTGTGCGAACTACGATAAGGTGAGTTTCACGACCCCCACTTTCTAAACTGTTTTACGAACTTTTGGGGTGAAAAGCATGTTTACATAAACTGATATACTTGAAAACGTGTGATGATGTGGATTATCTAAGTACTAACACTTGACAAGTCCCCACAAACACAAGTGATTAACTTCGTGCCGGTGACGTGTGGATAGTACTATCGGTTTGACAAACCCAACTGACAGAGCCGGAGGGGTATGCCGGAACATATGTAAACCCAGTTGCACATTGTCATTATATTTTTACATACTGCTATGTGGTGTTAGACATAGTACATACTTGGGGCAAAGTGGCTGTTAAATGCCAACGGGAGTGCATGGGCAGTGGAGGCCATGTGTTTTAGCTCGTTTCGGTTTCACTTGTGGCTTAGTATAATACATCATACACAGACATATATACATACACGCTGTAAACTTTACGAACTCGTGTACTGATTTCATTGATACTCGTGAAACTTGAAACTCACCAACTAGACGTAGTTGACCCGTTTTAACATGCTTTTCAGGTAAAGCAAAAGTGGAATGATTTGCTTACATGCTTGGTGTTAGAAAGAAAGTTGAATAGCTGTGAATAGACGCTGATATAATACTGAATAAGAAGCTCGTAAACCGGTTATGTGTTTTTCACCTAGTTTGTAAACATAGTACCTACCAATGTAATATGATGTAATTTAGCTGTTGAATTTTCTTTATAAACAATGTGGTTGATACTAGTGTTATCTGTTACATTCCCGTATTACGCTTCCGCAACTACCTAGTCGGGGGTGTGACAATAATCCAGAAATATTTTTATAAAAATAGACATATTTTATTTGATAAGTTTATAATTTTTCATGATCTAATGATTAACAGATAATTAATTATGCTAATTTGAAGATTAAACAAATTAAATTTTGACGAAAACCGGCAAATTCGTGATTAACGAACCTGTTTGAATATCGGAACATAAAAAACGATCAAAAAGCATATTTTCGGATTAATTATGTAAAAACAAACTTTTTATGTGAAACCCGGACAATTTGGATAGATTGTGCGCGTTTTTCTCTTTATCAAACTATATAAATAGAAACGAGCCCTGTAACGAATCCAGACCTCTAAATTGTGATCTTTCTTTACAACATTGATAATATATATTAAAATATAATACATATATACATATCTATACTATATATAATGTATGAAATGAGGGCAAATTAAGACACCTTAGTTTTAAGGGATTTACAATCCATGTAACAAATGGTACAACCTTTCATGCATCTAGGATAAGAACAAACTTGTCCAATAAAAATGTTATACGGTTACTAAACAATAATTTACAAAATTAGCCTCTTCACTTTGCCTAACTTTTGTGAATTTTAAAAATAGTTACAACTATGATCGTTGATCTTTCACTAATATGTGATTTTTATTTTCACTTTTAACCCAACTTTCCTCATTATTTTTAAGTATTAGTAACTTTTTCGTACGTTAGTATTTTTTTAAAGAAATTGCAAAAAAAAAACGAGCATATTTTCCTCTTTAATTTGAGTATGATATTGTTATTTTTTTTTTCAGGTAAAAAATATAACATTTTATTTAAGGGCGTTTGCGGTCTGGTTTTGATGGTTTTTAAACTAAACCGTTGGCCAAATCGTTAGTAATGGGTTCTCATCGTCAAAAACTGAAACTGAAACTTTGAAGATTAAAAATGACCGGCCAAAAGTTAATAAAAAAATTCAACCGTGAGACCAAACCAATGGCCGATTTGAATGGTTTCAAATCAAACAATGAACACTCATAAACTTGTTACGTGATTACTAAGTCTATGTTTCCCGCTGCATCGTGCGGGCACCCGCCTAGTTTTTTCTATATGTATTTCAAATATTATGTAATTTTTGGTTTGTCTATTTTTTACATAACGTCAAGTTTAACGGTTATATTCCCAACTTTCTGTTTTTGTTCACAAAAGTCCCCCAACTCAACTTTTGCATATAAAAGTCCCTTAACTTGTTAATTTTGAACATAATGTGAAATTTAAAAAAAAAAAAAAAAAAAAACTATAACCGGTGCAACCGGTTACCTTGATTTTTATTTATTAAAGAAAGCCTTTTAACCCAATCATATAAACTATCAAACAAAGATATTAAACCCTAGGAAAAAAAAACTGAAGCGACACTCATGATACAACGAACGATCGAATAAATCTCCCCCATCAGGACGACGATCGAACTAATCTTCCCTACCAGGACTACTTTCAATCAATTTGAGGTGCGTAATTGAAAAAGAAATCAATAAATATATTTGAAATCAAATCATCGTTGTTTAATATTGTTGTTTGATATAGTGGCTTATTCTTATGCAATTCCGTGTAGTATTATGGATTTATGGCAGTTCCTAATATGTACTTTAGACAACTCATTGCAAGACCTTTCGTTAAAATAAGAGACATGCAAGCAGATATATAGCATGACTACATGGTCAAAGTTAGTAGAGGTCAATGTACTCTGGCAAAACTTATTGCGAATGACGAAATAGAAGGTGGGTTGAAAGAACACTATGCTAGGATATGGGACATTGCACATGAGATTTTAAAATCTAATCCTGGAAGTTCTGTAAAAGTGGGAGTGAATGGCATGCCAGACGGAAGTAATTTTTTTAGCATAATTTACAAATGCTTCAAAGCTTTAAAAAAAGGTGGGGTTTCATGTAGGAATGTAATAGGCCTAGATGGAACATTTTTAAAAGGATTATGTAAAGGAGAACTTCTAACAGCAATGGGTCGGGACGCAAATAACCAGATTTATCCCATAGCTTGGGCTGTTGTGGAAGTAGAGAACAAAAAGAAGCATAATGGGGTAGAATTTAGGAATCTATTTTGGGAAGCATCTAAAACGACTCTCGAGCATGAATTTCTCTCTATATTGGATAAAATTAAATCTATTGGTATTGAGACTTACGATCATCTAATTGAAAGATACCCAAATACATGGTCTAGGGCTTTCTTTGAAACTGGTAGAGCATGTGATTCTATTGAGAATGGGATTAGTGAGAGTTTTAATTATGTCATTATGAGTGCTAGAAGAAAACCAATTATTACAATGTTGGAAGAGATTAGAATGTTTATTATGGAGTGGAATTACACAATGAGAAAAAAATCATTGAAGTGGGAAGGTAATGTATGTCCGGCTTCTTGCTTTACATGTTTGGCTGTTTTTGTGTTGTATTTTAGGCTT
This sequence comes from Bidens hawaiensis, assembly GCF_021521415.1. Classification (NCBI taxonomy): domain Eukaryota; kingdom Viridiplantae; phylum Streptophyta; class Magnoliopsida; order Asterales; family Asteraceae; genus Bidens; species Bidens hawaiensis. Next base: position 60,064 of record NW_027496074.1, read on the forward strand.
TTTTTTTTTGCTGTAATTTTGGGCTGTTCGGGTCCTGCTTCTTGCTTCTTTTTAGTTCTGTTTGGGCTGTTTTCTAGCTGCATCGGGGCTGAATATTTGTTGTATTTTAGGGCTGTTTTTTTTTTTTTTTTTTTTTTTTTGAGATTGTTTCTTGCTATTTTTTTGTTACACTTTGGGCTTTTTTGTTGTAACTTTGGCCTATTTATCTGATGTAGTTTGTAGTTATTAACTTTTTTTGTATGTTTATATCCAGGAAGTGGATTGTTATCCCGAGTAGTGGCAATATGTATGAGGTACGAGATGGATATGAAGCCTACTCTGTAGATCTTGATAATAGAGAGTGTAGTTGTAGGTTATGGAAAATATCAGGAATACCTTGTTTGCATTCAACAACTGCTATATACTTCATCAACAATGATCCGGAGGAATATGTATGTGATTGGTTCAAGGTTGAGAAGTTCAAAGAGACCTACAAGCACTATATTAAACAGGTAAATGGAAGCAAGCTGTGGAAGTCAACATCTTATATTAAGCCACTTCCTCCAAAAAAGAGAAGAATGCCAGGTTGGCCATCAATTAAAAGAAAGAGACATGAAACTAAAAATCAAGGAAAGTATAAAACAGTATCAGCTACCGGAAGACACATAACTTGCGGTAACTGTGGGGAGATAGGACATAATGTGAAAACATGCACAAATGAGAAAAAACAAGCACCACCAAAAGAACCCAAGAAAAAAGGGAGGCCTCGAACAAGGATGACTAGAGAATGTACCGTTGCAATACGCGGGAGAGGTGGAAGAGGTAGGAGAGGTGAAAGAGGTGGGAGGGGACATCATATTGAACAAGAAAGCCAAATATTCGATGAAGAACGCCAAGTACTCTAACCGTTTCATACAAATTAGAAAGTAATGGCTTAAGTATGTTTTCCATTTTTTTGTTTAGAAAATTGTAAACGCTATCTAAATTGCGGAACAAATATTATTTTGATTGCGATGTTGTTTTTGTTATCTTATCATTTGCTTGAGAGAATATATTTATGGTCACAAGGGAACTAAAAACGAGAAACAAAAAATACAAGAATAACCATAAAACAAAAAAGGAAAACACAATCAAATGATCATATAACTTGCTTATTTATCTATTTTTACATGTGCATCACATTAGCAATGGAAAGGCTATTATAGGTTATTTCACATTTATGTTCAAAATTAACAAGTTAAGAGACTTTTATATGCAAAAGTTGAGTTGAGGGACTATTGTGAACAAAAACAGAAAGTTGGTTAGTTTTTGTGGTATTATCCCAAAAAAAAAAACGTTGAAAGAAGTTCTAGAAAAAGGTTACAAGAAATCCTATACATTACAAAGAATCTTAGAAAAAAAAAAAAAACATTACCATAAGTCTTATGAAAAACAAAAAAAAAATTACAAGAAGTCTTAGCAAAATTTTCAATTATCTCTCTTTCATTTTGTTAGAGTAATTCTCATTTTAAATTATGTAATGTTTTTTGTTTATTTATTTGTTATATGTTGGTTAATCTACTTTTTACTAAATTTTTAATATATTGCTATTTATTGAAATAAAAATTAAATATTTTATAGTATTGTGAAATTCTTATTTAAAATAAATGTCAAAGTAAGTGATGATGATGTAGAAATGTAAAGATGGTCTGAGAAAGTGTATTTTTTGAGTAAAAAATGTCGTTTTTAAGAAAGCTGATGTGGCAGTGATGTGTCTGGTTTGAACCAAACACGGTTGGAGATGGTCTTAGGCGTGTTCTAGGTTTGGTTTAAAACCGTAAAACCGTTTAAACCAGTCATCCATTCGGTTTTAGGATCGGTTTTTATTATTAAGTTTCGATGGGTCTGTTTCGAAAGTCTCAAATCGTAGCGACCGGTTCGGTTTCCAGTTTCAAACTTTTCAAATCGTATTAAACTGGATCATAAGGTTTGATTGTATTTCAATTTTTAAATATTTTACAGTTATATTATTTTAAATAATCTCAACGACCACCTTTCCTACCGGTCTCAACTAACGAAATAGTTGATGGCAGTCCCATCTTTTAACATGTTTGCTTCCAACGCCCCACAAGTAACGGAAGCATAACTCCGTTAATCTCCGGTCGCCGAAAAACTCTACCTTTTCGTCCCAAACCTCTTTGAAATCTTAGATAGGACTTTTAGGGTCCTTGTTTTTTTTAGTAAAAACCACGATTATTGAGGTCGTTGGAAGGTGGTGGACGCTGGAAAAATGTTTTTAGTGGAAAAATGTTTTCGGCTGTAAAACTCCTTTTTCAGGTGGAAATCGTCAGCGATAGTGTTTAGATAGCGGTGGTGGCAACTGTGTTTGGGTAGTGGTGGTCAGCGGTGGTAGTGTTTGTGTAGTGGTGGTCAATGGTGGAGTTCAAGTGGTGGTGGTGGTTGTCAGTCGGATGCGGCAATGGTGTTTAGGTGGTGGTGGCTAGCGGTAGTGTTCAAGTGTTGGTGGGTTGGTGTTCAGGCTGAGTTTTCCGACGAAAAATGAGTTTTTCAGCAAAAATGTTTTTCTGGTGGCCAAAGATCGAATAACGGAGTTGCGCTTCCGTTAGTCGTGGATCGTTGGAGGCAAATGTGTTAAAAGGTGAGACTGTTACCGATCATTTCATTAGTCAGGCAGTGGTAAACTCATCCTTTCGGTAGTAGAAGGGCACTAACAACAACCAAAAATGATAGTTAAAATTATTTAAAATGAATATACCTATTATATTATTTAGGGGATAGATCTTTTAAAAACCATGTTGAGTTGTAAAAACTTAAGAACTCCATTTTTAGCCACACATTTAATTAAATGGATTGGATATGTGGTTGAGATTAAATCTGGCAAAAAAATCAAAGTAGGAGAGAGAATAAAGATGTAAGTGGTTGCACTAACTTTTACGTCCGTTACACATGTGTAAAGAATCGATTCGGTGCGTAAAAAATTCTGTAATTTTTTACGTGTATATAACCTACATATATTACGCATGTGTAAAAAAAATTCGAAAAAAAAAATCGTTTCACTGAGTTCTTTCGAGTTCTTAAAACTTAAACGGGTTCTCATTTGAAATCTCCCTATATTATCTATATCTATATTTGATTATGTGTTATAATTTATTAGTTAATCATGTGATAATTCTATTGTTACTATTGCAGGCTTCTTTTAGGTCCTTTTATTTTCTCCTTTTTTATATTAGGTTCTAGTTGGTGTTTTGCATCAGATTTGCATCAACAATTATCTTCTTGCTGGGCTACTAATTAATGTTCATAATCCTCTTTCATACTTGTAACAATTCATACATAAAACCTTTTGTTACGTGTTCATTGTAAATAAATAAGCTTAAACCTAATCCAAATGATAACTCAAAAAGTGCTTCTAGCTGGTTGGCATACAGAAAGTACAAAGTGGGGTTACCAGTCAAGTGTCAAGTGTTCCCCGAGGCAAAAATGTAGATTTAAAAGTAAATTAAATTAGGGGGAATTTTACATACTCCATCCAATTTTGCTCAGCTTTTTAAAAATTAATGTCAGAGCCTTGTGCTCACCTATAATTAAACACTAAGTTTTAGGCTCAGTTAAAATGAAAAATAAAAATTTTCTAATTTAAGATGATTCTGAAGAATCATACAAACAAAATACTAAAGTTATTAACTTTAGTGAAAAAAGAGGTTTTCAGTCAGATTACATGATTAATTTTGACCAATTAACAAAAATAAGCAAGCTTAAGTTCAAGCTTGATAATAGACAGGTTTTTAATCAACCTAATAGTTTGCAAAGCCTAATTTCAAAGGCTTTTTCAAGAAAAAATAAAATCCTTTACTGCTTTAATACTGAAGAATTTTCAGTAGACATAAAGGATACATCGGAAAAAGTATTTTTGCCACTCTTAACTAAAGGAGAAATAGCAAAAAGACTTTTGACTATTAAACCCGAATTAAGAAAATCAATGAACATGGTGCATATAGGAGCGGTAAAAATCTTACTAAAAGCACAGTTTAGAGATGGAATTAATTTTCCTATAAAAATGGTTGTTGTTGATAATAGAATCATTAACAGACAAGATACTCTATTAGGGGCAGTACAAGGAAATTTAGCTTATGGTAAATTTATGTTTACCGTATACCCTAAATTTGCTTTACATCGAGATTCAAGAGATTTCGACAAAACTCTTAGTTTCATACATCAGTGCGAAAGAACTGATCTATTGGAACCAGGAAATAAAGTATTTACGATTAATTATCTAATATCGTATGCTATTACCAACAGTACTCATTCAATAGAGTATAAAGAAAAAGAGAGTATAACAATCGAAGATATATTATCAAATATAGGAACAGTAGAAGAAAGTAAATTCACTGAACCTTCACAACTTCAAGAAAATTGGGCAATAAACATAGCTCGAGATAAACAAATTTTAGAGTCTAGACCTAGACACAGTTTTTCTGGACACACTCTAAGAACTAGAGAACCAACTTCCACCTCTACAGAAATACGATTAATACGATCTATGTCAGAAAGAATAGATAAGTATGGAGAAATTCTTAAAGAGGTTATAGGAATATAATGCCTTTAACGCCAATCATAGAAGCAGTTAAAGCTCTAGATGAGGCAATTAACTTTGAAAAAAGTGAAATTCTGAGATACGAAGGTCAAATAAACCAAACTAGATATGTTACAGGATAACATAAAAGCTCAGAATATAAGATTCTTCAAACAAGAATTAGCTGTTGCTAAAAAGAAACTCTCTAAGCTTAAAGCGAGAAGAACTCTAATAACCACAACATGAGTTTTCTTCTAAAGTTAGAAGAATTAATTAGAGATTTAATTAATAATGTAGAAAAATTATCTACCAATGAAAATCTAGAGACTATAGCTGCAAAGATCATTAAGGATGTCTCAGAAAAGATTGATAAAATAGAGGAAGCTAAGCCTCAAAAGATGGAACAACACACAAAAATCTTTAACGAACAAGGAAGATTTCAAAAATACTCTTTTCCTAACTTTAATGTAGGAAATCCGTCATTAGGAAGTTCTAAATGTCCAAATGCATTAAAATGGCCTTTTGGTACGAAAGAACCATAGAATATTAAAAAATACAATTCTTTAAAAAACTGACATGAAAGGACAACGCCCATGTGATAATCTTTTAAAAGAACGCCCATGTAATAACCTTTTAAAAGAGAAAAGAAGCCCATGTGAGATGTCTAAATTATTAAAAATCGAGCTACAAAAGTGTCACATAATTCAAAAATTCAGCATAATTCAGGATGAGTGGAGTATGAGAAATTCAAGAGCTTAACAAAACAAAAAAATGAGTTCTATCTCTCAAAAGCTAGAACAAATATTTGACAATCAGCTAGAGACAGGCTTAGCTGAACAAATACATGAACTAGTTCAACTAATGTCACTAAGTGATAAAGAATGCGAACAAAAATTTGCGGAAAATAAAAGCCTTAGAGACGAATATTTTCCAGAAAAGGTTTTTACATTAAAAGAACCTAAAATTGAAAAAGATATAACACCAGAACCTATAACTGAAGATGAAAGTTCTTCTGAAGAATACACTCCTATGTACAATAGTAGAACAAATAGGACCAGTACTAGCTATACTAGCCACAAAAAGAAAAATGTAGAATTTTCTATGCCTTATCACAAAGGTAAACCAAACTCTAATAATGGAAGTTCAACCACAATTGACACTATTAAAATAGACTGTATCTTCGATCTTGAAAAAAGAAAAGAAGTTATAGACAAATGGAATACTGAGATTAGTCTCATTATCCAATCCAATCCAGAAGAGTTCTCTAATGCTAAAGCATTTTTATTAATAATAGAACATAAATCTTCCGGAATTATTCAAGATTTCATTAAAGGTACAGCCTGGAATGAAAATATGAATGGTATAGACCTCTTTGACGAACTAATAAACGCCATGTATATGATGTTTTTAGGTCTTGATTTTCTTACAAATAAAGATCAAGAAAATAAAAAATTGCTGGAAAAAACAAGACAAAATCTTACGAAAGCACAATTATGTGATATATGTCTTTTAGACGATTTCACTTGCTTATTTGAGCAAAACTTGTACAAATTAAGTACGGGTGAATATCATTCCTGGATAGAAGCCTACTTAATGAAAATCCCCATAGTAGGAGAAAAAGCCAAAGAAAGATGGAATAAAGAAAATAATTCTTTTACTATGCATTCCCTCGGATTTGCTACAAGAATTGTTAAAGAAGAAATAACAGTCTATTGTGATTTCTCCAATAAATAAAAACAGTTAAAAAGATTTAACAAAAAATGTTGCAGTACTCTAACTGAAATACCTCAATTATCCTTTGGATGTGACCCACCCAAAGATAAAAAATACTTCAAAAAGAAATATAAAAGAAAATATACAAAAAGAAGGTTCTGGAAAACCAAGAAGAAAAAATTTACACCAGGAAAATATTTTTCAAAAGAAAAACCAAAAATATATCTGCAAGGAAAGAAAAAATGCAGATGTTAGATATGTTCTGAAGAAGGACATTATGCCAACGAATGTCCTAACCGACAAAAATTCCCAGAAAAAACAAAGCTCATTTTAGAAGCTGAAGAAGAAGGATATTTTCCTTCTGAAAACATTTACGATGGGTATACTCAGGTATATTCATTAACAGTCAAATACGACTCTTCTGACGATTCTACTGACTCAGAATGACTACAACTCATAAGCGGGAAGAAAATGAATTAGGCAAATTACATTTTTGTCAAAATATTCTAAAACAAGAGGAATTGGTTTATGCTAATATAACCAATCCCAACTCTATTTATATCAAAGGAAAAGTTTTTCTAAAAGGATATAAAACGATAACTTTACATTGCTATGTTGATACCGGAGCAAGCCTTTTTCTAGCAAGTAAGTACATTATCCCTGAAGAACTTTGGGAAAACACACCCAAGGACATTAAACTAACTATAGCTAATGAAGAAACAATCAAACTAAATAAGGTTTGTAGAAATCTTATAATTTACTTTTCAGGAGAACCATTTCCTATTCCTACCATTTATCAGCAGGAATCAGGAATAGATTTACTCATTGGAAATAATTTCTGTCAGCTTTATGGACCCTTTACACAATGGTTAGACAGAATATCTTTTCACCTTAATCAAGAAATGATTCTGATTAAGAAAATAACCAAAGCATTTCGCGTTGGGAACCCCGATTTTCTTGAGTCAATGAAAAAATATTCAAAAACAAAGCAAATACATGGTACTAATATAACTCAAGAAATTATAAAACCAGAAGAAAATATTTCATAGAAATACAAAAATATCAAAAAATAGAAGCACTACTGGAAAAAGTATGCTCAGAAAATCCCATTGACCCAGAAAAATCCAAAAACTGGATGAAAGCGTCAATAAAATTAATAGATCCTAACACTGTAATCAGGGTAAAACCAATGAAATACAGTCCACAAGATAGAGAAGAGTTTAGTAAACAAATTAAAGAGTTACTTGAGCTAAAATTAATTGTTCCAAGTAAGTCACCTCATATGTCACCAGCGTTTCTAGTTGAAAATGAAGCTGAAAAAAGAAGAGGAAAAAAGCGAATGGTAGTAAATTATAAAGAGGTTAATTCAGCAACAATAGGAGATAGTCATAATCTTCCGTGTATGCAAGAATTACTAACCCTCTTATGAGGAGAAACCATATTTTCTAGTTTCGACTGCAAAAGTGGTTTCTGGCAGGTACTATTAGATGAAGAATCTCAGTTACTAACTGCATTCACATGTCCTGATGGTCATTCTCAATGGAAGGTAGTTCCTTTCGGATTAACACAAGCACCTAGTATATTTCAAAGACATATGCAGAATGCTTTAAGAGGATTAGAAGATTATTGTACCGTACTATGTAGACGATATCATAATATTTTCTAACTCTGAGGAACAACACTATTTTCATGTTTTATCTGTTTTAAAAACAATTGAAAAATATGGAATTATTTTGTCAAAAAAGAAAGCAAATCTTTTTAAAACAAAGATAAACTTTTTAGGTCTTGAAATAGATCAAGGAACTCATTGTCCACAAAAACATATTTTGGAAAATTTACATAAATTTCCAAATACTTTAGAAGACAAAAAAACATCTGCAAAGATTTCTTGGTGTTTTAACTTATGCCGAAAGCTGCATCCCGAAGCTTGGCAGAGCTCAGAAAGCCGCTACAGGTAAAATTAAAAAAGGACTATGTATGGGATTGGAAAGAAGCCGATACAGATTATATTAAAAAGATAAAGAAAAACTTAAAAAAGTTTTCCTAGACTTTATCTTCCAAAAGAAGAAGATTTTCTTATAATCGAAACCGATGCCTCAAATGATTTTTGGGGTGGGGTCTTAAAGGCAAAAACAGCTGATAGAGAAGAAATTTGTAAATACACCTCTGTAAGTTTTAAACCAGCTGAAAGAAACTACCATAGTAATGAAAAAGATTTACTGGCGGTAAAAAACACCATTTCAAAGTTTTCTATTTATCTAACCCCTGTAAAATTCCTAGTCAGGACAGATAATAAAAACTTCACTTATTTCCTAAAAACAAAAATTTCAGGAGATAATAAGCAAGGACGCCTAGTCAGATGGCAAATGTGGTTTTCAAGATATTCCTTTAATATTGAACATCTTGAAGGACCAAAAAACGTGTTAGCTGATAGCTTGACACGTGACTTTCAAAATACGTAAGCAATGACGTAATCTTTTTCTATAAATAGAATGCATCTCTTTCAAAAGTTCATCACACCCTTATTTAGAAAAAGAATTGTGATGGAAGAAGAAAAGAAAAAATCAAGGCCCTACGCCTAAAAGAAAAAATTCTTTTAATAGAATTACGAGCTGTGCAACAGCAAATTGTGTTATACAATGAATTGCTTAACACCAAAACTGTAAATTCTGTACAGGAAGACGAAAGTCTAAAAACAGAATCTATTCCTTTACAAACGGCTAAAGGTAAAGAAAAATCAAGTCCGTTGATCCCTGATGCTTTGGGAAAAAGCATACATGAGGCAAAAGATGAGCCACAATCATCTTCTAGTCCGGAAGCAAACGGCTCCGGTAAAGACAACTCAAATCCGTTTATGGCTGATAGTTTGCCAAAAACTATTAAAACCACCTATGCTAAAAAGGTGACATCTCCAGGAAATCAAAATTCAAGATTCTACGTCATTTTTGATGGGACCACAGAGGAATTTATGCAGACTGGGCTATTGTCTCAAAATATGTCCAAAATACATCAGCTCCCTACAAAAAATTCAGCTCCTTGTTACAAGCCTAACAAGAAGCCACAAGATTTTCAGCAGAATTTGGGAAAAAAGAAATTCCATTAAGAATTTCTATCTTTCCTACACCTGTAGTAAAGACAACAAGAACATCACCGGTTAACTTTTCAAACTCACCATTTGAAAGAAAATCAGAAAAAAGAATAGAGATTCAGAATGAAGAAATTGACCTAATAAGTTTGGACGAATTCCGATCAGTCTGGTCTAAAGCTAGGGCTCTTAGCCCAGTCGACTTTGAAGTCGAAAAAATATACACAGAAGACAAGACATCAAAAAGTCTATACAACTTCTGTCCAGGATCTGATCCTCATTTAGTTTCTCTTGCATTTTCTGCTGGACTAATTAAATATATATATATCCCTCTGCTAATTTACAAGAAATTAACTTGTTCACAGAAGGCATGAAGAAGGCTATAAAAACCTTCAGAAAGAAGATTGCAGCTGCCAAAGATGCTAACATTTATATTGAATGCACCTCTGCGATACCAGATTGGTATCAAGGAAAAAGCTTTCCCGCCTTACATTTATTAGAGGTTGGCTTAGCTAAAACAAGAAATGTCCAACCTTCCAAAGTCATGGAAGAAAAAGAAGATATCAGCAATTGGGTCTCCATTAGAGTTAATGGGTATCTAAAAATCTTAAAGACTCTTCAGCAGATTAAAGTTGGAAGTTTTAAGAAAATTAATTACTGCAGCCAAAACTGCATGAAAAAATTATTGTGTCAAGAACTGGCACGCATAATATAGTGGAACCCCCCTACCTGTTCATGAAAAAAATGCAATAGAGACCATTGAGCAACGAATTGTTCTCAATCAACTTGATGTAGGTCCGGCCACTAAAAAATTATTGTGTCAAGAACTGGCACGCATAATAGAAAATCATGCATATGAAGAGTGCAGAGAAAGTGACATCCTCTCAGACGAAATGATGGAGGATACACGTGAATTGGACCCTACACATGGGTTCATTGATTAAAAGCAAGCATGTGAATAAAGCAGGAAAAGCGACAACCTCTCGGTCAAATATTGGAGGACACGTAATTAGGACCCCACACGGGTTCAATTATGAAGATAATTACGTAAGCACTTACGTAAACAAAAAGAACTTTACGTTCATTGTTTTTCCTATATAATGTAAGAATTGTAAGGGATAGAGGCATCGAATACTCTCCCAAAAAATTTAATTTCCTTGTAATCTTAGCTATGTGTGAGTAAGCACCCCTTTAGGGGAAAATGATGTAAATATCTAGAAGTTTTTCCTCCGGGAAAAACAGTTATGAAATAAAATATTCCTTTTTATCAACATCTCTAATTTTTGTTATGAAATCTGGAGTCCTGGAGTCATTTTTTTTCCGTTAAGGCAGGAGGCCATAGGAAGATAATGATTGGATTGATCACTCATCACAAAGGTTCAGAGACAATGGAGATCTAAGGTATATCTGTCTCATAACTGTTATACTTTAATGATTTTCTCGTTTTTCCTTAAATCAAAAAACTATAATCTTTGAAATAATTTTCAAAAAATCATGAAAACAAGATATCCGCATGTATAGGGCCCTGTATAATCTCCCGTATAGCCTTAAGGGATGTATTAAGGGTGTTTGGGTGGTCATAACATGACCCTAAATTTTAGTCGGTGTATCAGTAAACAATAAAATGTTAACAAACACTAAAATAAAAATTTAATTTCTATTAATAAAATTACAAACTTAGCGTTGTTGACACCCTGTATTATGACAGATAGAGTTGTTGAAAAGAATGTAAGAAAATTTATAATTTAAACACTTAAAGATTTCCTGAATTGGAAGTTAATATTGATAGTTTTTAATGATCTTTGACTAAACTGTCAAATGCTAGTTGGGTTAAGTGTGAGATAAGGGAGATGTATTAGGATTTGAATCACGTATGTGGTAAGAATTTTCGGGGGTCCTGATTCAATTTTAACAGGTGTATAACACCAATGGGGATAACACCACTACTTTAAGATTCAAAATCAGGAAAGATGAGTTGTAGCGGGTGGTCCTTTCGAAATCCCCGACAACCAATTGCAATAAATCCGTTAAAAAAAGATAGTATTAAAGTACTAATCATATATCTTTAGATTTAATTTTAAATATAAATTATTTTACGTAGAATTTTACTATTTATAACTATTTCATGAAGCACGTTGTATGTATGATGCATCACACATCAAGATCAAGAAAAAAAGGAGACGCCGTTATTGGATGCTTTATTGATGAAATTAAAGGCATAGACTATGCAATCCTTGTCAGCGTTATTTGTTGTCCCGAAATAATGGCAGATAGATTCATAATATAAAATAAGGTTCTTATGTGCTTCACGCAAACTATGGATTTATGATGAAAATAAAATCCAAAGCCCCCCCCCCCCCCCCAAAATACGTATCGTTAAAGGAATGCATGGTGAAATCGACATGTAACATCACGAAAAATTTGGTTCAATTTTGACAAATAATAAAGATGAAGGATTAAAAATATTCGTTGTATAAATAATGGGCAAAATAAGATAAAGAAATGGAAGTAGCTTATGATAGGGAATAAATAAAGTAAGGAAACTTCATCCCACATGGAAGGTGGTAAAGAAAATAAAGCACTTTATAAGAAGAGAACTTTCCATGATAATGTTCTTAAGTGGCTAACCACTCTCCCTAGTCCTACCGTAGGGTGCGAAGCACCCGACGCGCATGCGCACGGGCTCGGGCGATGGGCGCAATGTGGCGCTTTGATGGCGCACGCTCGCATCGCCGCGAGGCTCACATCGCCTTTGTATTTTTGGATGATGAGACAAAATCTAAATATGGCAACTTACTAAAAGATCAGGGACTAAAAATGACCAGAATTAAAGTTTTGCATCTTCACGCATCGCGAAGAATCCAGGTTGCATCTTCGCGATACGCGAAGTTGCAGGACACGTCACGGGACACGTGTCACCACGCGGTAACACGTGGTAGGCCGTAGTAACACGTGGCGACACGTGGCAAGCCTACGCTACGACTCATCGAAGCTAGTGCATCTTCGCGATACGTGAAGTAGCTTCGCGATACGCGAAGTTACAGAAATTTCGCTATAAATAGGGCAGCCATGGGGCGGGGGGGACCTCTCATCCATCTTCACACCCCAAAACACACACATAACCTTGATAATCATGCCACCATCCAAATATGCCGATATCCTGACAAGTTTTGTCTTGAAATGCGTGTCGTAACTCTACCTAAATACTCTCTCGACTTTCCTCCAAGTAGAAGTGCGGTTCAATTAGAGCATAGGCATTTCGTATAATAAGCCATCCAAGGTAGGGGTTCTGCCCAGTTATTATATTATAAATGGATTAGACCCTAGTCAGGGATATAGCTCATACCTTGAACATATAATAAAGGGAGAAAATAGATTTTTATAAAGTTGAGATTATAAATAAAATAATATTTCTTTATTATATATAAAGATTTCTTATAATAAAAGAAAGTTTAAATGTACGTTTCTTCATGAAGAAGAAACAAAGTTTAATGACTAACAAATGGAAGGACTAGAGGTCCTTATATTTTATAAAGAGATAAATTTCAAGGTAAAGGTTATGCAAACGGACTAAAGGTCTGAAGCTAGATCGTTGATCTAGTACTTATAAAACGTTATTCTCGTACTATAGGTCCGAGGTAACAAGGCTATACAAATCAAGTGAGAAAAACCAAGAAGAAAGGTGAATACGTCCAACTTTTTATAAAACAAGTATGTGAATGTTTGCATGGGATTATATCCCTAAAAATTTATAAACAAAAGTAATCGTTGGCCCTCAGGCTATTGTATACGTTTGTTTGGATTCTTACATATGTGGGTAGACGGTGGGCACACCGCACCACACTTGCTAATGCCACCGCCACGTTGGGTCAGACCTAAGTAATGTCCGAGAGGGGATTATCTCATGTATATTGATAGTTGCTAAGACCTCGATGCTGCGGTATCGCTGAGAGGTTTCAAGTAGAACTGGATGTTTATAATAGTAAATTTAACTTGGTTGTTTCCTAAGCCACGATGGGCCAGGTCATAAGATACCCGAGGGGATAACTAAGTATTAAAATATTTTCTGTCAGCGTGTTCACTAGCATGTGTGGTTGACGTATTTTTATAACTGTTTTACAGCTAATGAAGAGTAGGTGTTTGGAGATGATGGATAGCCGTTAGACAATCTGATGGCTCAATAGTTGTTTTATTATTAAAATAATGTAAAACATGGTTTTGTAATCGAAACACTTTTGTACAAATCCACGGGTGTTTTAAAATCCCGTCTTTCGAATATAATAATATTTAAACATGTCTTCCGCTTTACAACCTTAAACTCTGATATATTTACAAAACAGGTACCAACGTTGGGTCACACGCCTAGGCCCTAAGTCGGGGTGGTGACAAGTGTTGGTATCAGAGCCATCGATCTTAGTAAATTAGGTATATAAGTATACCTAAGCTTCGATCAGAGATAAGTTTCAGTGATTAATATATAGATATAAGATAGGTTGGTATTCTTCCCTATCCCTTTATTATTCTAATCCTTATAGATGTCGATATTCAAAAAGATGATAGAGTCCATCTATGAAGAAATGAGATAGGCCGGCTGTTCAGAACCCATCATTCCTCCCGACGGTGAAAATGATAACTACTACACCGACTTCTTCAACCAAGACAAACCAAGTGTACCAGTGGTACCATATGGAAGCCAACCCATTCACTTCCCGGGCACTGAGCAAATGCCTCTCAACATACCAAGTGACCCGCCAACCCCGGACAATCATCCTTAGGATAAAATGCAGATTGACGAGCCAGCTAAGTCCAATCCCAAGGAGGGTACCCCAAGCTGGATGCAGATTTACTCCGACCCAAGAACCCCAGTCTATAACCCCACAAATTCTTCTCATGATTCTGTTTCAGGTCCATCAAGGAGACCCAAGATGAGAGTAACGCAACCTTTCGAAAAAGTAACCATGCAGGTTGATGTGAATGAAGGAAATGTGGAAGTTGAACCAGAAGAAGATCCCGTAGAAGAAGTCGAGCCAGAAGAGGAATCAGAGGAAGAACCAGAAGAAAAATCAGAAGAAGATCCGGAAGAAGATCTAGAGGAGGAAGCTCCAAAGGAAATAAGCATTGATGAGAAAAGCCATGAGGTGCAAAACCACCCAGGATGTGACTGTCCACCGAGTATGGGCTGTCAACAACCGTTGTTTCACCTGTCCCCTCATTATGATCCACAAGACCCGTATGTCCAAACACTTACATATGGTTTTCCACCCTACACTGGTGTTGTTCCAACCATCTTAGAGCAAGCCGATGAGATTAGGCAGCAGGAAGAGGTTACAGAAGTTTTTCATAACATGCCATTTGAATCAACTCCACCACCGCCGTATCCAAGGAACCACTATGACATAGTAATGATGGGGTATCGTGATCCACCACCACAGTATGGGTACCCAAGTTTCATCCCTCAGTCCCAAGAAGAGCATCTTGATCGGGCACTTCATGAAACCGATGAGTTGCGAAAGAAGTTAGCTACGGAGAGTAGCAAGAAGAAGGTGGAAAATAAGTTACTACACAAGTGTAGTAAGTTAAAGAAGATGATAAAAAAATACATGAAGGATTAAGAATCCCGCTCCGTTGTAGTTGCACCGTCTGTTTTCCGCTCCGTTGTAGTTGCACCGTTTGTTTCCACATCCATTGTAGTAGTACTGGTTGTTTCTAGAATAAGTTCGTTGTACTTGTGCTAAGTATCATTTGTTCTAAGTCAATAGTAGTAAGAAGTGGTCGATGATGTAGGATATTCTCGTTGTATTATGAATAAAAAACTCTTAGTAATGAGTCAATTTCCTTATAATTTCAGAATGTCAAAACGAAGCAATCCCTCCCAAAATAAGGAAGCTTCAAATGCTAAAAGTAACCAATCAAAAACTGAGCCTACTCAAGAAAACCATGAGCAATTGATAACCAAAATGCAAGAAATGATCAATGCCATGAATACCTTATTACCCGTCATGAAAGAAAAATCTGTCCATCAAAGTGAAAACCAACAACCCAGTAAGTCTTTTAACTCCAAATCCCATTCAAATCCTACCCCTCAAAGAGAAGAGAGTGATCAAGGATCAACTAATGGTGAGGAATTCCACCAAACCTTTAAAAATAAATTAAGGATCGAGGACTGTTTGTTCAAAGACTTCAAAAATTATGGGCCGAAGGAATATTATGGCGACAAAGGAGCCATTGCAGCCATAAGATGGCTTGAGGAAATGGAATCAATCGTCATAATAAGCAAATGCAACAAGGAAGAGAAGATTCAGTATACAACACAAATGTTTAAAGGGGAAGAAACACTCTGTTGATGACGAGAGGTAGGAGAACCATGTATCAGTTATCATGGGAGGAGTTTAAAGAACTGGTTTTGCAGAAGTTTTGTCCGATGCATGAGACCGACTTAATCCAAACCAAGTTTCTCAATCACAGGTAGTCGGGACTAATCTGAGAGACTGCAAGACCAAGTTCTAAGAGTATTGTAGACTTGTGCCCCAGTTGGTAACACCCGAATCGAGCAAGGTGACCCGCTACATATGGGGTTTACCGAGAGAGATAAGAGACATGGTAAGGTCTCATTTGCCGCAGACAACCGAATCCACCCTGGAGCTGGACGGTTATTTAATGAACGGTCTAATCCGCAACAAGGAAGAGGACAGGAAGGAATATGCAACGATTGACAAGAAGGGAAAGGGAAATAACCGTTTCAAGGGAAAGGAAGTGGATAGGAGGAGGGGTGGTTTTAATTCCAACTACCTGTTGTGCAAGATTTGTAAGAGGCATCATCTGGGTTGATGCCGATTCGCAGTGTCTACATCTATCATCTGTGATACATGCAAAAAGCCAGGGCATGCCATTGCTGATTATTGGAAGAATAAGATGACATGCTTCAATTGCAAAGATATAGGACATCTTAGTTTTGAATGTCCTAAAAAGAATGTTGCTAGGAATGGAGGTGCTGGAGGGAGCGGCACCAAGAACGAAGGAAAGAAGGGGAATGCTCGAGTCTTTGTACTTGACACCAAGAAGGCCACAGACATACCGAAACCATCACCGGTACGTTCTTAGTTAATAACGTTTATGCGAGAGTTTTATTTGATTCTGGTGCAAATCAAAGTTTTATAGATTATAAGTTTCTTAGTCTATTAAACAAACCTTTAAGGAAATTGAATAAAACTATAAACCTCGAGACGGCCAGTGGTGAGATAGTTAAAATTTCCGAAACCTTAGAAAATGGAAAGATCTTGTTGGCAGGCAACGTCATCCTAGTACAATTACTGCCCATGACCTTAGCGGGCTTTGATATAGTTCTAGGTATGGACTGGTTATCCAACAACCATGCCCGTATCATTTGCAATAATAAAACCATAGAACTCCAAGCCCCTGTTAAACGAACAATTCAAATTGCGGGCGACAAAGGCGCTGGTCATGTTAGCATAATCTCAATGATGAAGGCTAACAAATGCTTAAACCAAGGATGTTTAGCATTTATGGCTTATGTAACGGAAGAATCAAAACCGAAGGAAATCAAAGACGTACCTATAGTATTTGAATTTCCCGACGTCTTTCCAGATGAACTTCCAGGAATTTCACCCAATCGAGAAGTCAAATTCAGAATACACTTAATGCCTGGAATAGCTCCAGTAGCCAAATCACCCTATCGTTTGGCTCCGACGGAAACTAAGGAGTTGAAGAAACAGCTGGATGAGTTAATAGAGAAATGGTTTATTCATCCAAGCTCATCACCTTGGGGAGCGCCGATATTATTCGTCAAGAAGAAAGATGGTTCCATGAGAATGTGTATCGATTACAGAGCCTTGAATAAGGTAACTATTAAGAATTGATATCCGCTACCTAGAGTTGACGACCTATTCGATCACAAGGAGCAAGTTTCTTTTCGAAAATAGATTTACGTTCTGGATACCATCAGTTGAAAGTTCAAGAAGAAGATATTCCGAAAACAGCTTTTCGGACAAGGTATGGACATTATGAGTTCACCGTAATGCCATTTGGACTCACTAATGCCCCAGCCGCTTTTATGGACTTGATGAATAGAGTTTCTAAGCCCTATTTAGATAAGTTTGTAATCGTATCATCGACGATATACTTATTTATTCTAAATCGGAAGAAGATCACAAAGTTCATCTTAGGATCTTACTTGAGATACTCCGAAACGAGAACTTGTATGCTAAATTTTCCAAGTGCTAGTTTTGGCTACATGAAGTACAATTTCTTGGCCACGTTATCAATGCAAATAGAGTTCAAGTGGACCCCGCAAAGATTGAAGCAATAGCTAAATGGGAGATTCCTAGATCGCAACTGAGGTTCGAAGTTTCCTAGGTTTGGCTGGATATTATAGAAGATTCATCGAAAATTTCTCCCGTATAGCAGTTCCCTTAACTTCATTAACCTGAAAGAATCTTAAGTATGAATGGGGAATCAAACAACAAGAAGCATTTGATTTACTTAAACAAAAGCTTACAAATGCACCTATACTGGCCTTGCCAGAGGGTACAGAGGATTTCGTTGTATTTAGCAATGCATCTTATTCAGGTTTGGTTTGCGTACTAATGCAAAGAAAGAAAGTAATAACTTATGCTTCTCATCAATTGAAAGTATACGAAAAGAATTATACGTCTCACGATCTAGAGTTAGGTGCCATAATTTTTGCTTTAAAATTATGGAGGCACTATCTTTATGGAGTCAAGTTTATCGTCTACACTGATCATAAAAGCTTAAAGCATATATTTGATTAGAAGGAACTTAACATGCGTCAAAGAAGATGGATGGAAACCTTAAACGATTACGACTATGAAATCATCTATCATGAAGGAAAAGCAAATGTGGTAGCTGACGCATTGAGCCGAAAAGAACGTGAGAGGCCCAAAAGAGTTCGAGCCTTGAGATTAGAGATACAAATAGACTTAATCGAACAAATCAAGAAGGCTCAGAAGCAAGCAATTAAAGAGAATCATATCTCCGAAGAAAAGCATAACGGCACCATTGATTCTTTAGTCTAAGGAGATGACGATATACTAAGACTAGGAAATAGAATCTGGGTACCGATTATTGGTGATTTACGTGAAAAGATCGTGAATGAAGCTCATAAATCAAAGTACATGATGCATCCCGGTAGTGATAAAATGTATCACAATCTTAAGCCAAACTACTGGTGGAATGGGATGAAAAGGGATATTGATTTATATGTTGCTAAATTTTTAACTTATTTACAAGTCAAGGCAGAGCATCAGAAACCTTCAGGTTTGCTTCCGCAACCTGAACTTCCTGTATGTAAATGGGAGATGATAACAATGGACTTCATTACAAAACTCCCTAAAACTACCCGACAGCACAATGCTATTTGGGTAATCATCGATAGGTTAACTAAATCCACTCATTTCTTACCTATCAATGAATCTTATTCTAAGGATAGATTGGCAAGGATTTACGTGAAAAACATCGTAGCATTACATGGTGTACCATTATCTATCATATCCGATCGAGACAGTAGATTTACGTTTCATTTCTGGAATAGTTTCCAAAATCGTTAGGAACTCAGTTGAATCTTAGCACTGCTTATCATCCTCAAATTGATGGGCAGAGCGAAAGAACAATTCAAACGCTTGAGGACATGCTCCGAGCTTGTGTGATCTATTTACGTGAATGTTGGGACGATCACCTGCCTCTGATGGAATTCTCGTATAACAATAGTTACCACACAAGTATTCAGGCCGCACCATTTGAAGTTTTGTATGGACGGAAATGTAGAACGCCTGTATGTTGGTCTGAAACGAGAGATAATCAATTATCTGGACCCGAGATCGTCCAAGAAACGACTGATAAAGTGTTACAAATCCGTGAACGACTTAAGACGGCAAGAGATCGACAAAAGATCTATGCAGACGTCCGCCGTAAGCCATTAGAATTTTAAATAGGCGATAAGGTCTTATTAAAAGTATCACTGTGGAAAGGAGTCATACGATTCGGCAAGAAAGGAAAGTTAAGTCCACGTTTCGTAGGACCATTTGAAGTACTAGAACGAATCGGTACTGTTGCTTATCACTTATGATTGCCAGAAGAGATGAAAGGAATACACGATGTATTTCATGTCTCCAACTTACATAAATGTCTAGCTGACGAAACTTTAGCCATACCTTTAAAGGATGTTGAAGTCAACGAAAATCTGAAATTTGTAGAACAACCTCTACAAGTTGAAGATTTCCAAATTAAGCAACTTAAACGACGAAGGCTAAAGCTAGTCAAGATACGATGGAACTCGCGAAGAGGACCCGAGTTTACTTGGGAGTGAGAATCAGAAATGAGAAAGAAATACCCACATATGTTCTAGCAAATCTCGAGGACGAGATTCATTTTAAGGTGGGGAGGATGTAACATCACGAAAAATTTGGTCCAATTTTGACAAATAATAAGGATGAAGGATTAAAAATATTCATGGTATAAATAATGGGTAAAATAAGATAAAGAAATGGTAGTAGCTTATGATAGGAAATAAAGTAAGGAAACTCAATCCCACATGGAAGGTGGTAAAGAAAATAAAGCACTTTATAAGGAGAGAACTTTCCGTGATAATGTTCTTAAGTGGCTAACCACTCTCCCTAGTCCTAGCGGAGGGTGCGAAGCACTTTGTACGCGCACGGGTGAAGGGCGATGGGCGCAATGTGGCGCTTTGATGGCGCACTTTGTACTTCGCACACTCACATCGCCGCCCATACCTTGAACATATAATAAAGGGAGAAAATAGTTTTTTATAAAGTTGAGATTATAAATAAAATAATATTTCTTTATTATATAAAAGATTTCTTATAATAAAAGAAAATTTAAATGTACGTTTCTTCATGAAGAAGAAACAAAGTTTATAAACGACTAACAAATGGAAGGACTAGAGGTCCTTATATTTTATAAAGAGATAAATTTCAAGGTAAATGTTATGCAAACGGACTAAAGGTCTGAAGCTAGATCATTGATCTAGTACTTATAAAACGTTATTCTCGTACTATAGGTCCGAGGTAACAAGGCTATACAAATCAAGTGAGAAAAACCAAGAAGAAAGGTGAATACGTCCAACTTTTTATAAAACAAGTCTGCGAATGTTTGCATGGGATTATATCCCTAAAAATTTATAAACAAAAGTAATCGCTGGCCCTCAGGCTATTGTATACGTTTATTTGGATTCTTACATATGTGGGTAGACGGTGGGCACACCGCACCACACTTGCTAATGCCACTGCCACGTTGGGTCAGACCTAAGTAATGTCCGAGAGGGGATTATCTCATGTATATTGATAGTTGCTAAGACCTAAGTAATGTCCGAGAGGGGATTATCTCATGTATCGCTGAGAGGTTTCAAGTAGAACTGGATGTTTATAATAGTAAATTTAACTTGGTTGTTTCCTAAGCCACGATGGGCCAGGTCATAAGATACCCGAGGGGATAACTAAGTATTAAAATATTTTCTGTCAGCGTGTTCACTAGCATGTGTGGTTGACGTATTTTTATAACTGTTTTACAGCTAATGAAGAGTAGGTGTTTGGAGATGATGGATAGCCGTTAGACAATCTGATGGCTTAATAGTTGCTTTATTATTAAAATAATGTAAAACATGGTTTTGTAATCGAAACACTTTTATACAAATCCACGGGTGTTTTAAAATCCCGTCTTTCGAATATAATAATACTAATTTTAGAGCTCGTGTTACACACGGGATAATTCAAATTATAAAATTATAAGTAAAACAAATAATTATATGGCATATATGAAAAAAAATATATTACATCTATGCTTTTATCTATACAATGTATACATAAATTGATTTTATTTATATCACAAAATGGGTTTTTTAAATGAACTTAATAAAAAAATGTCCGTGCAAAATCGTATCCGAGAATGCTTCTTTCTATTGAAAATTTCATTCTCGGTGTCATATATGTATAATTGAAAGAATTTTTAAAATGAACCAACTTCAAAAATAAGACTTCCGATAGTAGTTCTAACAACTCAGCCTAAATACAAAAGAGGCGTTACCTTTATTGATATATTAATCAATTTACCACCCAGCATAAGAAAGTAGGATATTAAATTGTAACAATAGATGTTCTTCAAGAACTATGTTTTTCTGAGCTACACCATAAAAATGATTTTGATAAGTTTCAGAGGGCTTCTCGACTTTGTCATAATGACAACATAAAAAATAACATGTTAACCCATTCAATTTTGTGAATCTTTTGTTTCATTTGAGCATAGTTTTGCATGACATGATTCCCATACAACGTTCTGTTCACCATTGAAGGAAAAATTAATGTTGGCATAAATATTTGAAATATGATAAAAGTTAGAAGCATTGATAGACATGAGGGTGGCATGTCGAAAGTGTTCGCAATCTTTTCTTAAGTTTTAATAGTTGAGGGAAAAATAGTCAATTTGCCAAATTCCAAACCTTTTGATTATTTCAAAAAATGCCCTTAAAAATAATCTTGAAACCCGAATCATTTTTAAAATTCTAACTTTCATACTTTTGACATTTTAAAGTCAATACTTTGAATCCATAACAAATTTGACGATAAATCTATTTTGCATTCTCAAACTTTTAAAAATACTAAAAAATTTCATTTTTGACCCGTAACAAAATTTGACCTAAATGTAGTTAACTTGTACCAAATAATTTATTTACCAACTTTTGACTCATAAAATCAAATTTTACTTCCACAAAAAACCCAAAACAATTTTCATTTGAGAAACATGATTTGTTATTGATTTTTTGAATTCATCAAGTATTTTGAAATATATAGTAAAATAATATGTTAATATTTATATTTATAAAAATATATAGATATTATATAAATATAATGTAAAAGGAAAGTGAATAATTATTGATTTATTACATATATTAGGGTATATTAGTTTTGGAGGGAATAAAATTGTGAGAATTAACCAAAACATGACAAGTGTCTCCATTTATTTACTTTATTAGAATAGGTAGATTTAAACATGTCTTCCGCTTTACAACCTTAAACTCTGATATAATTACAAAACAGGTACCAACGTTAGGTCACACAGCTAGGCCCTAAGTCAGGGTGTGACACGACAGATTCATGAACTATAAACTATCAAGATCTATCTACAATCGTCATTAAAAATGGATGCAACATTGTTCTTGTTTTTATTCACAACATAGGTTAATGTAACTCAATTAAAACAGGTAACACTACAACATAGAGGGTTTTTAGGGAAAGACATGTTTGCCAAACGTATGTCGGCAGTTTGTTGGTGATACTCAAACAGATTTTCTAGAGACGTTGGGGTGCTTTGCTAAAAATCCCCTTATACGTCACGTATAGACCTATACGTGACGTATTGGGGGGGGGGGGTCTTTTAGCAAAACCCGCACTTCTTGTCTTATTATGTTTTTTTTCCTTTTTTTTTATTCATTTTTATTTTCCTTTTTTTATATAATAATTTTTTTAAAAAGAATTTTTGTTGATTGTTTTTTGATGAATTATTTTTTTTAATAGTTATTATTAACAATCGGTTCGATTTCTAAAAGTTCGTTCAAAACAATAAATACAAATATCACCAAAACAAGCAGTTCATACAAAAAAAACGAGTTTGTACAAATAAATATAAAAAACTATCCAAAAGCCGCATCATGACATCGTCGTCACCCATAAACGACGCATCATCAACATAATCGTTGTCGTTGCCCCTGCGTCTGACGCCTCGCCTCGTGGTCAAAACTAGGGGGTCGTCTGTGAATCTCACCACGCTGAGTGGTGGCCAAGTAATCAACGACCCAGGTTAGCTGAAGCTGCATCTGTAGCATCCCCTACTACATATGTAGCATCCCCCGCTCCATGAGCTGTAACCGGGCGTCAGCGCTAGTTTCTCAGGCTCTTTCTTAATTGATTTACCTGGAAAAGTAGACATCAGCTTCTAGAACATACTTTTCTTTTGATAAAAGTGATTTTTTAATATCCCCTAGTCCTGCTTCATAGTCTTGTTCTTCGTTATTTGGATACGCCATATCAAAATTGAGCCTCTTCCAGAATGGGTCTACATCCTTTAATGGAATACATCTGTTGATAACTATGTATCCCTCTAGCCGACAAGCACCCTACAACCACTTAGACATAAACAAATGGTCGCACGAAGCTCTGCTGTCACGCATATTTTCTAGTAAATCATACTCGTTTACAATTAGTTTAAGAGTCGTAATCGACACCCCATTAAGTAACTTTTGTAACCAGATGTGAACTCGATGGTCATCCATGACCTTAGAACGGAACTCTTCAAACGTTGCACCGATTTCTGCCATATGAGTATAACCACTTGAAGGGCGTACGCCGCAATAGTGTCCAACGTATTGTTGGTCCCTTTGAGGTACATTTTCAAGTTGGTGTGCTGGCTCTCAACTCGGTTTGTTGTGTGCTCGCCGTAGTTTCGAGGGTTGTCAATCTAGCAACGTACAAACTTTTGTTTATATAGCTCCAACCAGTTGTCACGAATATAAACCCAGACCTCTGACAAAATAAAAGGAAATTTTGATGAAAAGTCTATCTAGACTGCTAGTAACTATTAGTAACATATCTTAGTAACTGTATGAAAAACTTACCGTGTCTCTTGTGTTTTTTTAAATGAATTTCAATCTTACGGAAATTATAGTCGAAGTCTTGGGTTGTCGGAGACCTGTATAGAACCTTCCACCAGTATGCGATTTCCTCCCTGATGTCTGATTTATAAAGACTCTTAAACTTTTTCGTTATGTTCTCGGAGATGTGCCACCTAAATAAATTTTTGGTGGCACTAGGGAAGACTACGTTGCACGACTTCATAAGGGCTCGGTCCGCGTCAGTCACTATCACGCGTGGCTCCATACAATCCCTAAGAATTCCTTTAAGTTTCTCGAAGGTCCATGTGAAGTTCTTCTCTTGTTCCCTAGTTAAAAATGCGTGAGAGATACAGAACGACTTTGATGTTGACGTCACACCAACAAATTGAACGAACAACCACTTATACATGTCCTTATTGTAGGTCATGTCAATCAAAAACACCTCGGGGAATGCACGCCGAATTTTAAACGACTTCTTATGACGGAAGAAAATATCCTCCATCCTGTTGGTGGAAGAATTCTCCCGGGTATAGAACACGAAACCATTATTATGGAAAAAGTTTTTCTGTACCTGCATTGGATTTAATAAATATTAAAAATATTGGTTTTATATAGTAAAACTAGGATGGTTTTCAACTATCTTCATGAGGGTATCGCCAATTTTCTCCTAATCTTTAATATTACTCACCGTGTTGTATATGTCCTTGATTTTACATATGAACTTCGGAAACTGCTCACATATGGCTGTGTAAATTTTACCAAGCCTCAAGCCGTTCTGGTGTAACGTTACAACCAAATCAAGTTCAGCGCTGGTCATTTTCCTGATCTGCGCGTACCCCTCCTCAAAGAAAACAGGATCGTAGTTGTGTGTCTTGTTTACTACTTCAAGCCTCCAACAACGACCTGCCGCATCATGCCTCCCTAGGACTTTAAATGGACAACACTTTTTAATACTACCGGTATGTCTTACCGTGGCCTTCAGTTTCAGTTCCCCTTCATGATTGCATGCAAGACCCACGCCATTTTTTTCTTGACCATTGGACCACAATAACACACCCATGTTTCTGTCCTCTCTTCTTAGCCCAATCCTCTAACTCATTACGAGATTCAAAATCTGAAACATTTTTAAAACATGTTCAAAAAAATAATAATAACTTAAACAAAACATATGATCACTACCAGAAAAAGGCCTTTAACGACATGCATTGCGTGTCATTAATGGGTACAGATGACACACAAATGCGCGTTGTTAAAGCCCCAGTCATAAAGGAAATAAGACATACACCTGCTTGTCATATTATATGACACGAATTAATGACACTCCTTTATAACACGCGTTTATGACATATATGTATGAGACACCTTCGTTACTCACATTATGACACCGATTTACGACTAGCATTTATGTGTGTTATCGAATAGTTTTTTTTTAAATTATTTTATTTTATTTTTCGCATAATTAATAATTTCTACATTAATCACACAAATATAGCAGCAAAACGTTTCATTTCATTTCATAATTAGTAAAAATATTACATTTATTCTCAAGTTAACAAAAGTATTGGTCAATAATGAATCCAATATATCACTACCGATAAAAAAAATTTTGTCGCATAACCCGACCATTCTTCTCGAACCACATCAAAACCCGCCTTCGTGTATTCATCTTTGCCTCCCCAACCTAAGAAGACAATTAAAAATGAAAATGTTAAAAAAGTGTGGCTGGGTCAAAACGAATTGGTTCCAAAAAAAACATAAACATAATCAAACATGTAAATTACAATTACACTGTTATTAACGAGTATTTCAAGTCCTTCATGAACGACCTCCTTCATGAAGTTTAAATATATAACTAGGTAGAAAGCCAGTCGCGTTGCAGCAGCGTGGGTCCGTATCGGTTAGTTTTACAGTAAGGCATAAGCCCGTGATATTGGATAAAAGCAGGCTTGGCTAAAACATGCAAAATGCAACACAGTCTGCTTAACTTCGAAAGTAGTAGCTATAAATCCTTTAAATAAATCAAAGGAGTGAATCTCAAACTTACAGAAGGCAAAACAAATGACAAATTAAATTTAGTAAATTACTTGGAGTGACAATTAAACGGTCCTAGAAAAGAGCTAACATCAAACCGCAGACTACGACTCATGGGCAACATTATAATTAATTAAATTTGCATGTGAGACTGAGATTGAATTTTTGTAAAACAGAAGTCAAGCTTGGCAGATCAATGGGAAATGTAAGCCAAAATCTGAAAGTCAATATTTTCTGTGGCTGTAGGGTAGTAATTCGCAGCGTGTAAAACTAAGTGAAGAGCTAACAAGAAAATGTTAATGCAAGAAAATGTTAAACATTTTACGTAATGTTCTTATCTTTGTGATGTAAATTGATAGTTATAGATCAGGCTCACCTGTTTGCCGGATGGAACTTGAGGTTCTCCCCATTTCATCAGGGGCGGATCCAGTGTTCAGTCAGGGGGAACGCTGGCACCCACTCAAATCTGTACTTTCTTTTATAAACTTGTAATATATTAAGGTACCCAAGTGCCCCATCCAAAAAAGTACAGTGACTCACTCATAATTTTTTAGTGCCCCAAACTTTTTAAGCCCAAATTTAATTTTGTTATAAATAATAACAATTAGGCCCATATTACTTAATTGTTCTAACCACTTTAATTGGAAATTTGAAATATGTGAGAGATGAACAGATTAGGGTGCCGGCGGGTTCACATGTGACGTCTAGAGTCAGGTTTATTTGTAAATTGTGATTTTGAATTCTTGATTTTATTCTAATATAAAACAAACATTCATGGTTCATGGTTCATCACTTGTTAATTTATTTCTTTTGTATTTGAATTCCGCATGTCCAGTAACCCGTGTGAGCAAAAGTGAAATTGCACTAATATATATATGTGTGAACCCTCGGGTGGGCAAAAGTGAAATTGCACTAATTTTGATGTTATTTTACTAATCTCGTGAAAATAATTTTAAAAGTGACGGAAGGTTAATTAGGCATTATGTGGTGGCGTTGATAACTTAAAGAGAAGGGTACATGCACCAATCGACCGATGTGCCGATGGTTGAGTGTTATGCGCCTTATGTCTAAGGCTTGATGCAAAACTACTATCGAGCCGGGGGCTCACCGGAAGCAGCCTCTCTATTCCTACAGAGTAGAGGTAAGGCTGTCTAAATCTTACTCTTCTCAGACCCTACCATAGCTTTGCTATTGGTGGGATATACTGAGTACGATGATGATGATGTCCAGTAACCTATTTCGATCTTCTGTTTAAAAAAATAACGCCCTTTTCTTCAAATTCAATAGACATGTGATCTTTGTTGTCATGTGGTGAATTTGGTTTCTAGCTTTTAATTTATTCATTCTATGAGTGTACCGTTTATTATTATTGTTTTTCAGAGTTCTACACTATTTAACTTTGTAATCCATTTTATTTGTAATGTAGGGCTTTTAGCTATGACAACTACGGAAAGATTTCTGTCTCTGAAACGAAAAACACCATCTGCCGGACCAAGTTTAGTTGATCTAGATAATCTTTGGTGGGGTCTTGTCGATAGAAAAAAATTTTAGATTATCACCCTAACCAAAGAGACGGGATACGGGATGCGAAGAAAGTATTAACTTAATGGACCTTTAAGTGTTACGAATGTAGCCGTAATTGATCATTTAAGTGTTACGAATGAAGCTGTAATTGACCGTTTTCAAAAGATGAAATCACGTAGAGGACAATTGTAATATGTATTTTGTTTATCTTTAATGAAATTTATTGTTTACATATCTATATGTAGTTTGTTTAATGTAAATTTTTTACCCGACCCAAATTGCCGAGTTCTAGATTGAACTTTTTTGGCACCCACTAGCTAAATTTTCTGGATCCGTCACTGTATTCCATAGCCTTATTTTCTAGCAGATCAAAATCAGCTTTTCCCGCCTGAAAGCCCATAAATATTAAATAACACAAATTTAAAAAATTAAATAAAAAGAACCTAAAAATGACACGGAAACACATTCCCGGCCATAAAACGAGAACAGGTTTCTTACCACAATTTGAGCGCCAAGTTCTGTATCAAAGCGCTGATTATCCAAAGAACCATCCTTTAATAAAAAGCATAATATTACCGTGTGTTACTTGTCGATTCAATATCTAAAAATAAAAACATGGATTTACCTAACGAGTACACATGCCTAACATAACAGGTATTTTCAAATGATATACACCTTTATACATACCATCATAATCTCAAGCAGGATCAGAGCTAACAGAAAATGTTAATGCAAGGAAATCAAGTCAACAAGATCCTTGTACTCATCTGAAACAAAAGATTAAACCTTAAACCAGGTTTCCCTTTGCTGTTGGTCGTGGTTGGAGAGATATACTTCCTGCCAACAACCGTCGGTACACCTACAAAAGTTACACATGCAACTCCAATTAGTCAACTTAAACAGATTTCATATAAAATGGGTCAGGTTATTTTAATAGAAAAAAGAACAGATTTTCATACTAATTTTGTAGTTGTAATAAGTGGCAAAAACATTAAGCACTTACTGTTATGGACGCGTGCACACAAGAGTCTTTCACCCTTCCAATATTCCAAAGGTTTACTTCTAATTCTATTGCTTTTCCTTACACCATTTGTCCAACCAGACCCGCCCCTGCAAATACAATAAATTTATAATATTCAATTATATACTATTACAAAATTATAAAATTTATGTTGACAATGTGTTTCTGAGTTTCATTTAACAAAAGAAAAGAAAAGGAATTAAAAGAGAAAAGAAAGGAAATTAAATGAAAATATGTGATTTTATTTCGTGTTCCCGAGTTTAATAAAAAAGAAAGGAAATGAAACAATTTATGTGTTCCCGAGGTGGAAGGAAAAGAAAAGAAACTTATATTTTCACCATTAAAAGCAAATAACCATAACGTGTCGATTACCTCAAAGTTACTTTTATTTCATATAGAAGCCATATTAATCCATTCTTAATTGGTTACAACCTTAGAGATGTAACACTGTATTCTCGGGTTTAAAATATAAGGAAAATAAATGATAAGATTGGATATGGGAAGAAAGGAAAAGAAATTATATATTTAAAAGACATTCTCGAGTTAAAATAAAAGAATAGAAAAGAAAGTGTTAATTACATTCTTGAGTTAGATAGGAAGAAAAATATAGGAAAAAAATTATAACTTTACAATCACGTCCTCATTATTGAGTTAGATATGAAGAAAAAAATAGGGTAAATTAGTAATATTGTACATTACGATAAACTTTCCTTCCAAATCAGGCCATATTTGACTGAAAAGTTTTGGAGGAAAAAACCCCTAACTTTTCTTTCCATTATCTTTCTTTTCTTTTAATGAAAAACTCAAGAATAAAAAAAGAAAAATTTTCTTATTTTTTTTTCCAAACCCATAAATAAAAAACTAAGAGAATACGGTGTAAATCAAAACAAAGTATTAAAAATTAATTTAAGAATACCTAATTGAAGAAGGGTTGAAGCAGGCGTTGAGAAGAAGGTGGGCATGCATTGGGCATTATTGCGCCGGAGTTTCATGATGATGAATCGTCGTAACAAATGAATCACACAAAAACAAATCAACCCCCATTCAAGCACTTCTTCGAACACTAGGCAACATCAACAAAATAACAATTCAATTGTTTCTCTGGGTTAATTTTACTTCTATAGTTGTCTAATACGGTCCAATTTGACACTAATTAATTGTATGTCTATATGAAAATAGTTAGGATTTGACATCCATATTCAGAGTGTATGTATATGAAAATAATTAGCGTGTAAGTATATCGCTAGAAAAGAAAACAAATGCCTTCTCAAATTGATTTCTAAAATATTGATTATGAGCATAACAACAGCTAATCAACACGATTTAGATTTTTGTTACGTGATTGCGTGAACAGAAAGTAGGCCATGAATCAAAAGACACTAGTTATTCGCCAGCTGCCGTATAGGATTTTTCAGTTAGGTTTGAGGTCAAACGGAAAAATGTCAGATTTAAGTTTGGAGAGGTAGTGAAATCTGAATGAGCGAAATCAAGGGAAGTAGGAGGCAGGGGAGGAAACATGACTACTTTTTTTAGATTTTTGAGAAAGAGGGGGATGTGCAAAATTTGGGGAGGAAGCAGGAACTATCACTATTCTGATCATCTTGAAGGAGAAACCCTAGCTGAGGGAGAATATAGGAGGGTGCTAAGGTTTTTTTATATGGAATTACAAGATGGCACTCAAATATGACAGGGCAAAGGTTATTTTTGAAATTATGACATTGTATGACATTGATTTAATGACGGACAAAAATAAATGTCATAAATCCTTCAATTTTTTAAAAATATGATGCTTTTTTAATGACACACACATTTGCGCATCATAAATCGACGCATGTCATTGAGAGCAAGTCATTAAAGGCCTATTTTCTAGTAGTGGGTGTCTTACAATATCTGTTTTATACGAAACTATCGGCTCACGTATGTAATCAGCATCATAATTATCAACATCATGCTCGTTTCTCTCATAATATGGTCACTTCTAGTGGTACACGGTACAAAGAATGGGTTTCGTAATACGGTGGCAATTCTATTGGTACATTGGGCCAAGACTGGGTTCCATAAAACGGCGCCTCTCCTACTGGTAAGTTGTACGAAGAAGAATACTAGATTCCATAATACGACCCGTTAACTGGTAACAGGTATGACGGATGACTGTAAAACTATTCAAGCTGACTATCGTAACTGAAATAATTATGACAAACGTAATGATAACATATCTTACTTAAAAAGCAACTAACGACTTTATATTAAATAAATATAAAAAGAAACCTGGTTCAAATTTGGTAACCCCCGGCGTGCTAGGCTGACTGTAAGACTTTCAGGCTGACCGTCATAACTGAAATACTCGTGACAAACGTAATGGTAACATATCTTAGTTAAAAAAGAAACTGACGACTTTTATTAAATTAATATACGACGAAACCAAGTTCAAATCTGGTAACCCTGGCGAGCTAGGCTGATCATTATGTGCGTATCCGGACTCCTTCTCGTTCAAGTTTGGAAATAAATGGTTGTACCATGACATTTTTTTTGCTTCTCGGGTGGTGAAATGCATGTTTGTGTATATGAATATTGTAGGTTCCCTGGACGGATCACACGAGATATCCCGGTCTACTCAGGTGCGGAATCCCTGTGTAGATCGTTACGAGCGTAGAAAGCAAATCAAACAAACACACAATCGAGCAAATGCTCTGATACCAATTGTAGGTTCCCCGGACGGATCACACGAGATATCCCGGTCTACTCAGGTGCGGAATCCCTGCGTAGATCGTTACGAGCGTAGAAAGCAAATCAAACAAACACACACGAACAAACCGAAACACGTTATATATTAATAACCGAACTCACGTGATATGAATCACTGATACAGACTCTCGTCAACTCGATCGACTCAAAAAACTAACTTCAACAACCTAACGATTAACCTAAACCAGCCGTAACCTATCAATATAAATACACGACAACTTCGCCTGATATGTTTAGGCGAAGTTGTCCATAACTTCGCTTGTTCAACAAGTTCGCCTAGGCGAACTTGTTGAACAAGCGAAGTTATGGACAACTTCGCCTGAACATATCAGGCGAAGTAAGTTCGCCTAGGCGAACTTGTTAACAACTTCGCTTTAAACAAAAACATAAATAACATTACAGACTCGATTACAGACACTAGACTATGAACTACCGACATTCATGCACCAACAAATATATAATAAAGAGAAGGGAGGGGCATCCGGGGAACTTAACAATTCACATTGGACCCAAACACTTTGTATAGTACTATACGGGGTGTATAAGGTATGATATAACAGCAGACAAGACTGTCGTAGGTTGTCTGTACCCTATACGCGACGTATCGGGTACAATAGAAAAAACAAAATGCCCCCCTATATGCCCTGTATTATCCTATACGTCACGTATTTAGGGGTGTCTAGTTGTTCCCGAAGGACCCTTAGGAAAACATAACGGAAGTATTGAACTTACAAACAAAATTTTAACTAGGAATCATTGACAAATTACCGACCACTATGTTTGCATCAGATTCGAGGCGCTTTTTTGAATGGATTACCAACGTATTGTCGACTACTATTTAGATAAGGAACATATTACCAACGGCTACTTTTGTCATTCACCAAAGGAATATCCCTAGAAAATATATTGGTAAAGGGTCGGTATAGTCCATTCTCAAAATTAAACGTTTTAAATTTTACAAATTACAATAATTTATTTAAACAAAAATCGATAACGTTGTTAAACTATGTTATTAGAGAGGACGAGCATCAATATGGGTAGGGTGCATGGCTTATAAATCACACGGCAACACAGCCGTCCCCTCATATGGGTAGGGTGCATGGCTTCATTCCCTGACAAAGGTTTTTCACATAAATTGATTCACTTTTTTTACATTAATTGTACTTGAAGAAATAAAAACAAACAAAAAGTTATAGGGTATTTATAGGTAAGTGTTGACAGTGATTTTATAGTTTGTGGGTAAGTGAGTGTATACATGAGGTGGCAGTGCAGGATTGAACGATGTATAGATATTACCCATGCATGGATTTTGCGTTGGGCTCAATTCTAACATGTGCCTTGTCAAATAAGTAGACAATCAAAGCTGACGTATATTTAATGGTGTTTTCAGGTAACCATGAGTAAAGTATAGAAGTGTATATGCTGGTTGGAAATAAAAGATCGCTAGGCACAGAATACAGCTGATAGCTCAATGAATTTTGTAAACGAAACGGTTTTACAAAAAAGAATGGATTAGCTCATTTATCGTAACATAATGATAGTCAATATATCTAATTATCTTATTGTATAAATAACTTAAGAGTCTAAGTGGTTAAATGGTTTTGAAATAAGTGTGTGAAAAGTGGCTTTTAACAAATAGTTAACTTTGTTTTGGTGTGGTTAATGATGCGTGGATAAAATCACGTGTTTATAGTGTTTAATATCGTATGTTTTACTTGTTATATCTATCCAACACGGTTATTGTGATTAGTTTTATGATTGCAGGTCCCAGAGCTTATAAGAACTAATTTGTAGCATTAAAGATACCAATTTGAGGTTGTTACATGCATGCTTTGAAGCCCTAGGGAGTTTACAAGTGATTCGCGTGGATTAAAAGTAAAACAGACGTATCTGAGGCTAGAAAATGAGTTACGAGACCCATAATATTTGAATTTTGGGTTTCATGAAGAGACGAATCTAAACATGTAAGAATTTTGATGTAGAGTCCACCATATGCTACAGTGGCTCCACCGTAGCTAACGGTGGAGATTTTGGTAAAATGTCGTAATTGCACCGTAAAGCAGTTTCAAGCCAACGTAAGGGTGGAGTCCACCGTAAGCTATAGTGGCTCCATCGTAGCTTATGGCAGACCTGATGTACAATGCCGATTTTGGGTTTTTTTCATTCATATTTAAGCTCGATAAAACCATAGATCGGATATCCTTTATACCCTATCCACCAAAGAGGATTTTGGGTCATTCTTCATCACCTTAACACCTTTCAATCATCCTAATCATCCATGCTTTCATTCTTCCAACCAATAATCAAGCTATTCAAGATGAAGATGCAACGTTAAAGCTTTCGTTACCATCTTCGGGCGTAGGGTTGTGTTTGTAGTTGGAGCTTAATGATTTAAACCTTAACTTTGGATTTGGATTTGGTTAATCATTCGGTTAGGTAAATCTTTATGTTTATTTCTGTGGTTATACAGGTTTTCATAATTGAATGTTTGAGAATTAGTCAATTAATTGATTTGAGGTCATCAACACTTAGGATTTAGTTCTTATCTTTATTGACATGGTTATCTTTAACCATTGAATTAATCATATTCATCAAAACCTAAAACTGGTAAACAAGTAGATTATTAATAAGTCTTGTCAAATGTTCAGATTGTGTTCGGATAATCAGCAGGGCCAATTACTTAGTCTTTTGATTATTTACTTAAACAAAGTGATTTCCAAGTGATCTTAATTAACTTATCCAATCTGCTTCACAACCTGTAACCTGGAGTTCGGTTATTTCTCTCATAACTGTTTACAACTAAAAGTAACAGTGTTCTCATTTAACAAATCTTTGAAACTGATTGACATCGTCTGTCCGCTTAGTTTAATAATTAAAAATTTATGAGTTTAACTCGCACTTTCCATTGATTTCCTATGGATTTGACACCATACTTGCCCTTGCTAGTAAAGATATTTTATAAATATGTTTTATTGATCTTTCAACATCGATCCACATGGGGACGTTGTGGAGAATCAATGCGCAAAGTGCTAGTTTTGTGTATTGTTTACTTTCAGTTTTTTTTTCATTTTTTATTAGTTTTACGCTCGGTATTTGCATGTCTAATGTGTACTATATAACTCAAGATGAAGTGGAGCTGGGCTTATGATCCAGTTGAACGATATAAGGCTGTGGAGTACGATGACTCGTACCCTACATATTCGTATCATGAACCACCTTTGCCAGACCTTCAACACCTCTACGAGCAAGATAGTTATAACCAACGGTACTTCAACCGGCTAGATCACAACATGCAGTACTAGAATTATTCACCACCTCCACAAGATTATCAACGGTATTATGAGTCAAGTGAATATGATAGTTATGGACATGAGACGCCAAATTTTGTAAGTTACCGAGAGGAGGAAAACCACTATTATGATGAGTACCCCCAATAGATATACGAAGAAGTCCCACATTATTATAATCATGGTGATATATATCAAAGGAATTATCAATAAGATCAAGAAGATTCCTTATGTGACAAAGAAGAGTCTATGAAAGACGTTATGTACTTTCTAAAGGAGATGAAGAGAGATCAAGAAGCTTAGGATAAGGCTTTAAATCAAAGGTTAGAGCTTCAAGAAACGTCTAATGTTAACCAGGATGAGCTAATGAGTCAACTATTAGAAGAGGTGGCCCAAATTAAATGAGAATGAGAGAAGTTGGCTAATGGTGTCGTGGTGGATGATGAAGTAATAGGTTAGATTCAGGGTCTTTTAAATCACGATGTGGAGGTAGAGGTTGTGGAGATTAATACCACACCAACTCTATCAATCATTGAATAATCAAAGATTGCAATGGTTGTGATTGAAGATGATGGTGCAGAGGGAGAGAGTTCAGATCTTTTGGGTCATGAAGTTGAAAGTTTAGAATATGTTGAAGACATAGAAACCTTTGAAAAACTGATGATGGAAGTAACCCAGGTTTTGTTTGATGATGATGATGTAGTAGGAGAGAATCCAAAGCTGTTGGAGTATAGAGTTGAATGCTTAGACCCTGTTAAAGAGATTTCACCCATTTAAGAACCATCACTAAGATAGTTTCATAGTATCCCGATCATCCACCATTACACATTATTCATTCTAATAAAGTCAAATATGATGATTTAAACTCAAAGAAAAGGAAGGTGAAGATGAAGAATAATGGGCAAGATGGTAATAAGTGGGCTCATTTAGGCTTTATAGATGTGTCAACCAGAAAGCAAATCTGGACATGGCAAGTCAAATACTGAGTTTACATAGGAAACTCAATAGGAAAATGCTTAGTTCACCCCATATTAACAATTTTCCCTTCGAAATTAAGAAAGAGGTTGTGGGCTAGACTTGTTAAATATCAGGCATATGTTGGAAAATCCAAAGGTAAATGTGCATTCACACTAGCCCTTATTTATTCATCAGATTTGATAAACCTAAAGAAGGAAGCAAAGTTGAGACATGTCAACTATCGAGCTTTTATAGGAAATTAAGTAGGTAAATGTTCCATTAAACCACCATAAATGCAAAATGAGACAACAATCCGGCTGAAGACCTTAAAAAAAACTTAGCGCTGACTGGGAGGCAAGTTGGCCTTTTATTATTATTATTATTATTATTATTATCATTATTATCATTATTATTATTATTATTATTATATTTTTTTTCTTCAATTTCGTTTTTTTTTTTGTGTGTTACTTTTTGTTTGTGTTTAGTAGCAATAGTAGATCATAAGTGTGCGGAAGGTGCATGGCATTCCAGCTGGGCCAGTTGAAGCACATACTGCTATATCAGAATTCAGAGAATGCGGGTCAAGGTCACAACAGTTTTTATCTGCACGAACCATTTGGCATGCAGGACATCGAATCAGGTTCACATGCTTCTTTCCTTTGTTTTGGTTGTTAAAACAATATTTAGTTTGCTATGACTTGTGGTTTGAATGATTTAGTTGAATTATAGTATGTTATTATCGGTACTATGTTGGGTGAAATGGTATGAAATACCCGTGTCACTCACTCGATTGTTAAACAAACTTTGGGGATAATGTAAAGTTTAAGTGTGGGAATGCGAGATAGAAAAATTGAATTAAAAAACAAGAAAGAAAAGTGAAAAAT
This sequence comes from Bidens hawaiensis, assembly GCF_021521415.1. Lineage (NCBI taxonomy): Eukaryota > Viridiplantae > Streptophyta > Magnoliopsida > Asterales > Asteraceae > Bidens > Bidens hawaiensis. Next base: position 96,519 of record NW_027496074.1, read on the forward strand.
GTTAAAATCCCCTAAATTTAAAAATTTAGCAAGACAATGGAGAGTGATAGAAAAATTGGGAATTGCTTTCAAACCTAATATATATATATATATATACATATATGTGTATATATATATATAAGGGGTGGGTTCTAGTGAAAATTTCTTTTAAAGAGAAAACTTAAAAACTTATAAAAAACTATTTTTAACTTTAAAAAAATATTTTTTTTTTGAAATTTCTTTTTTTGTTCCATTATTCTTATATGTTGTTATTGGTTCCAAAAAAAAAAAAGAACTTGTCGGTAACCTCGTCGTTATAGTGTGCATGTGTAATAATGTGCATTGCATGTATGCAAAAGTGTTTGTGTTGCATAGAATACAACACTATTGCACATATTTGATACACACCATTGTATATATGCAATATAAGACTAATACGCACATCGAATACACATTAGTACGTATGTGTAATACAACATTAATGCACATGTGCACCACATCGACTTTTATTTTATTATTATTTTTTTTTCATATAATACAACACTACTACACATATACAATACACAAATATTGAATATATGCAATAAAACACTATTAAACTCAAAAATACATAGTAATAAACATGTGTAATACAACGGTATCGCACAGTAATACGTATGTGCATTACAGCGGTTTTTTTTTATTTTTTTTTTAATTTTTTGAGTGAAATATAAGAAAATATAAGAATAATGGCTAAAACAGAATTTTGAAAATATTTTTTATATTTTTAATTAAAAATAATTCTTTAGGAGTTTTTAAGTTTTCCCTATAAAGGTGAGTTTTCTCTTGATCCTCTCCCTATATATATATATATATATATATGAGATAATAAAAGACAGAGGCATACTTACTTGGGATGTTTCGGTAGGCTCAGCTCTTAAGAATGAAAGGACGGTTTGGTTGTTGACTTAATTGAACCTTATAATTGCTTGATTTTAGTGGGAAACATCTTAGTGTTTTGCTTGCTTAGCGAAGCCTGTGTAAGGGTTGAGATGAAAGGCCGGGTCACATTCAAGCCTATTTTCAGTTTGATCACAAAAACTAATATTTTCTAAAATATGAATAGACTATTGTACGATACTTGGATATGCTTAACGTTAGAGTATGCTAGATGGCTTGTGATATAAACTAAAATGAATATGTTTCTAGTTTAAGTGTTAACGCTTCACGACCTATGGTTTTATAGCCTTAAATCCTGTATTGAGAGGATGCTTCAGGGTTCTGAAATTTCTGGTCTTTATGTAGTTTGCCGTTTGGGTAGTCATATCACCTAAGTGGATTTACAAGTGTTAAATTGAGTTACAAATCTAAACCCGTAGTTACTGCTACCAAAATAGCAAAAGCTACAAAGCTAATGCAAATCACTTATTCAAAATATTGATAAAAAGTCATAAATGATCATTAGGTACTTCACCATACAATTAAACAATGAGCTGATCACTCCCACTTTTAGTCATACGTTGACCTCTTTTTCCGCGTTTCATACCAATAAGAAAAAGCCTACCTGAGATGTGACGTATGTAAGCCCTACAAATGAAATCATGCATATCACGTGGGATGATGCACTCCGAGGTGTTGCTAGATAATGGAGGTATGCCATGTAGTACTGACCACTTGCTAGATAGTTGCTTAATTATACCTTACCTGTATCTAATGATAATTCTGGTAGACTTTGAAGCTTAAGTTTAGGTGGGGAAAAATATCCTTGATTGTCTTAGCTATTACAATTATGCTTAAAAATTGTAAACCTGTTGTGCAAAGTTTTTGATCATTTGAGTTCAGGGTTTAAGTCAAGTTGGGGTGGCCTGGTTTAGTAAAACCATAACGAATCATGGTAAGGCGGCTTCAGGAGCATTTTAGTGTGGTTCCTACTTAATAATATAAACTAATATATTTGCCACACCTTACTTGTCTCGGTAAGTATTAGGACAAAAATACCGGTTGCTTTGGTTAAAAATTACCTAAGCAATTTAGCGATCAAACTTTGTAAGTGTGATAGCGTGTTCTTTATAATATTATAGCGAGGAAAAACCCTTGATCCTTAGTAAGATCTCCGGTAAAAAACATCGAGAGGGGAAAACTATCCGCCTGCCTCAGATTTATTAATAAGTAAAAGTGTTACAACTTGAGAGTTGCTGACGAACAAGTCTAGAGTACAGGAGAGTGTGCAAGTTGTGTCTGTGTCCTATTTGTTCATCATAGCCTCATTATATAGTTAACCGAGTATCTTGAAAATAAATGACATTAAATAAGGCAACAAAAATGCCGTTGGACTTAGTCAGCTTTGTTTCCACACTCTTGTTGATTAATTCTTGTGCTACTAGCCATTGGGAGTAATTTATGTGTTGTTTCAGCTGAGACATGCTTCTCAATTGTAACCGACATCGACAATCCAAACCATTTAATGTGTCTTCTATGCAATCATTACTCTTAGCATTTACAAGACTTGTTATAGATGTTTGACCCAAGCATTTAATAAACTTTTAATCATAATTAAATCACCAATGTTTGCCTGCAAAATATAGCCGTTTGTGGATTAAATAAAGGGTTTAGGATACCGAACCTGTTTGAGATTCCTGCTGGCAAGATACTGAGACTCAGGATCTTTAAGTGAGATTTTGACCCATAACACCGGTAATTGCGGTTTTATGTTAATTTTTCATTAATTAAAATAATCTAATTGTTTGGTGAAGACTGTTATTGTTTATGATTCCATTATAAATCTTTTTTGGGACGAAAAGGAAAAGTGTGGGGATATCATCAATTTATTTTGAGCTACACTAGCCTTTTCGTGAACTTCTATCCTCTGACTAAGATCCTTTTGTAGTTTAACACCTTAGTATCTTCAGAGTCAACTTGACTTTGTTGGTAATTTTTTTTGATAACTTTTGTTGAAACCTCCACCTTGGTGAATGTTTTAATAACTTATTTGAAACACCTCTGCATCTTCAGAGTCACCTTGATGTGTGGGTGAAATGATGTACTTGTAAGCGTTTAATACTTGATATTATAGTTTTTTATATATATTGAACGTAATTATTTTGATTGGTTTAATGATTGCAAGTAATGGATGCTTAAAGGAACTAATTTGGAGTATTCAAGATAATGAAGAATCAAGTTTTTGACAAAGGGAAGCAACTGGGGGGGGGGGGGGGGTCAGAATGGCTCACGAGCATCAACAAAATGAAAAACAAAAATTTGGGTGTCACCTCCATCGTAAATTATGATGACTCCACCACGGTGGAGGCTTGGAAAAAGTCATTGTAATGCTTACCATAATGCAGAAGCTAGGTGCCATAAAGGTCAGGGTCCACCATAATTTACGGTGGACCAAACGCACAAAGTCATTTTTTGGTTATTTTCTTCCATATTTAAGCCATTTTAAACCCAAGCTTGAACATTTTTCATACCCTATCATCCTTGGGCGATTTTGGAGCCATATTTCACCATCATAACACCATTCAATCATCACCATCATCCATTCTATCATTCTTTCAACAATCCATGAAAACAATCAAGATCAGGATACAAGGCTAAATCACTTGTAACCATCTTCGGGAGTAGGGTTGTGTTTGTAGCTAGACTTTTGGTGTTTTACACTTCCACATTGGATTTGGATTTGATTAACCATTAGTTTAGTTAACTTTTGATTTTTGTTTGTGTAACTTAACAGTTTTTCGTAATTGAATGCATTTAGGTTTTATTAGTTAATTGATTTGTGGTCATCAACTTTTAGGATTAGGTTCTTAGAGTCATTGACTCTTTTATCCTTAACTATTCAATCGATTGCAATTATCAGACCCTAAAACTGATAATCAATTAGGTTATTATTCAGCCAAGCCAGTTGTTCGGATTAAGTTCTAACGGGCAGTAAGGTCAAGTATTTAGTCTTTTGATTATAAATCTAAACAAATGAGTTTTCCAAATAGGTTCAATCAACTGGTCTAATCTGCTTCACATCCTAAAACCTGGAATGTGGTTATTTTTCTCATAATTGTTTTAAACTAGTAAAAGTAATTGTGTTAGCATAAAACAAATCTTTTAAATCACTTGTCATCATCTGCCCGCTTAGTTAAGTAATTAATAAATCATGAGTCTAACTTGCATTTTTCTTTGATTTCTTAAGGAGATGACCTTACATACCTATACTAGTTATAGGTATTTAAGCATTAAAATACTTTTTTTATTAGAGCACGATAGCTTCATCAGCTAATTATGGAGTTTAACTGGTGATTTGCTTATCGTCTCCTGTTAACGATTATTTAGTTATGAAATATACATTCATATTAGACCATCCTCAAAGACGTGATCGGGTAGTTATGTAGGGGATAATCTACCACCTTATTAATCATGGTATGACCCTCAGAGGTGGTGACATAGTAGTCATGAAACTCATGAACCCTGTAGGAAGCTAATAGAATCATAAGATAGACGTGCATGAATGAATATGAAGATATCTACTCTCCAATACTATATGCGGAATCCATAACAAAAGTGAAAAAACACAAAGAAATCTCTTTAATCTTCTTTTCATTACTCATCAATAGCAGTGAAGTACAAAGGAATATGACAAAACACAGAACATATACTCACTTGACCCAAAGGTATGAATGCATATGTCAAGATTCCTAATTATAGTGAAGCTTGAACTTATATGGCATATATGTTATACTCTATATATGATATACTCCGTATAACTTATACAATATACAGTCAAAACATTACAAACATTCCAAACACTACTACAAATACAAGATCTAGAAGACCTAAGCAATATAAATTTTGTACTAATAGACTCCCCCTTGGATGTTGCTTAGTGTTGGTCTTCACAATATTCAAAATCATGAAAACTATCAGTTCAATTATCAAGGCCAAAGACACTTTAACAATAAGCCTTTCGAACTTCTTTTAAATGATTTGACTTTAGATTTCTTTATTTTGAATGGGTCTTACACCTTTCATAGAATTGACCACGAAGCTTTTTTTGTTGTATCTTCATGTTGGGCCCCGAGTATAGCATTCTCTTTATCTTTTTCAACATCTGGCTTCCTCTAGTTTCTCTCCCACATTTTTCCAGAATATGACAAAATTAACACACTAGCGCATATGTATGTAGCGTATAATATATACGACATATAAGGTTTATATGGCATATAAGAGATTACAAAATCAGGAATTATATGGCGTATAAGGTACTTATCCGGCGTTATAGGACTTCTACGAAGAAATTTATAGACTTATACGGCGGGGTAAACTTATGTGTTGAAAACATACACAGCACATTAGATAGTAATGAACAATTTTGCAAATTTGGATGTGACAATGAAGGTTAACTTTTTTGAATCTTTGGGAAACTGTTCCAAACGAAGAATATGACATTATGTGAAAATTTGGTAAGGTTTGAAAGGTTAAATCAATTTAAAATGATAAAAACAAGGTAGAAAAGAGATGAAATTATGAATTTCCAAGTAGATAATTATGAGACCAAATCTCTGATACTACTTGTAGGTGATGTGTAGGACCGTAAGATAAACGTGTAATGACGTGCAAGAAAATATCTACTCTTCAATGTTACGTGCGGAATCCATAACAAGGTGAGACGCACAAGGAAATCTCTTTAATAAGTTTATATTACTTGATAATAGCAAAGTACAATGATGATATGACAATTTACAAAGTAGGTACTCTCTGGACAACTTCTTCTCAACGTATAAGGCAAAAAGCCTATTAATAAGCAAGCCTAGGACTTATACGCCGTGTAAGTACATGTTGTATATCCCATATACATCAACGCTTTACATACATTCCAACTGCTATCAAATGCATAAAATACCTAAGCAATCAACATTATGTACTAACAAACCCACAAAAGGGTTAGGGTCGAAAGGATGACTAAGCGTAGTTCGGTCACCTTGGTTAAGGCGCTGACTATGCGGTTTTCTTTACTTGACACATGAGGAACTTCAAAGTTTTAGCCCAAATACGTATTTACGCACTATTGTTGTTCTGTCATTTGAATGACTTGGGTCATTAAGTGTCTTGATAGTGCGTAATATCTTGGGCGTCCATAGTCTCAGGATCGATCGTCGAGCAACCAGTCCCTATCCTTGTACCTTACATGCTTGGGTATAAACAACAGACTTGTTAAAACTAAGTCCTCCCTCCTTTTGCTCTATAACATTTATACTTACACTTAAAGGTGAATTGCTTCCATAATTCAAGAGTGATCAAGCTTGAAATATTAAAGAGAAGATATTATAAAGTAGAGCAAAAAAAGGAGCTTACTTAAGCTAACAACCTATTATCTTATTTGTATTTTGAGTGGTCAACACTACAGGTTGTTTTAGTGTTTTGACAAGTGAAGATTCATCACTTTGTTGATGACTTGAAAGGGGAACACACTATCTTGATATATTTTGGTTTGTACGTGGTTGGGAAATCTATGTAGATGTAGAGTTAAATTAGATATTTAGGGAAGAGTCGCTATTTTAACTTACAGAGATTACGAAGAATTGTAAACCAAAGTACTTTGTGTACTTTGTGAAGAATGGTAATCACGTCCTTTAAAGAGTAAGGGGATTGTATCGGTAATCCCAACAATTTAGGGAGACGACAAGTGAAAAAAACTCCTGATCAGTGGATTGGGGAGAGCAAATAAAGTGAATTAGTTAACATTCACTTTAACCATTATATGGTTGTGTTATCTCTAATCCTAATTACTTATTTGTGTTTATTTTTATAAGTTGTGAAAAGAGTTTAACAAAGTCATTAGCTCACTAAATTTGGTTTAAAATCAAGGAAAAACTATTCACCCCTCTAGTTATCTAGTGTGTGTGTGTGTGTGTGTGTGTGTATACAGGGGAGATTTCAAATGAGAACCCTTTTGAGTTTTAAGAACTCAAAAGAACTCAGTGTAACGATTTTTTTTTTTGAATTTTCTTTACACATGCGTAATATATGTAGGTTACATACACGTAAAAAAATTACAGAATTTTTTACGTACCGAGTCGACTTTTTACAGATGTGTAACGGACGTAAAAGTTAGTGTAACCACTTAAATCTTTATTCTCTATCCTACTTTGACTTTTTTGCCAGATTAATCTCAACCACATATTCCAATCCCTTTATTTAAATGCGTGGCCTAGAGTGGAGTTCTTAAGTTCTTAAAACTCACCATGGTTCTCAAAAGATCCCTTATATATATATTATATTACATATAGGAAGGGAAAAACATTATGTTACCAGATACTCTTAAAATTAAGAGTTTTACTACTTATATTTCACATTCTACAACTTTGTAATACACCTTCCTCAAATCCCACATATCCTGCCCAGGTGATGGTTTAAATCAACCATCGGCTTCTTAACACAACCTTTTTCTCTCACGAAGATGTCCTTTGTAAAAGATCATGAAGGATCGTAAGATAGACGTGTACGAGACTCAATGATAAGATCTACCATACGATGCTATGAGCGGAAATCATAACAAAGTGAAAAACACAAAAACTTCTCTTTAATCTCCTTTTTTATTCATCGATAGCAGTGTTAGGTACAAAAGATATGACAATTATTAAGTGCATGTACAAAAGATCATGAAGGATCGTAAGATAGACGTGTACGAGACTCAACGATAAGATCTACCATACGATGCTATGAGCGGAAATCATAACAAAGTGAAAACACAAAAACTTCTCTTTAATCTCCTTTTTTATTCATCGATAGCAGTGATAGGTACAAAAGATATGACAATTATTAAGTGCATGTACTAGATGGGCCAGATTAACCAAAAGATTTAAGCACAAAGGTCCAATGAACATGAAGGACAAACACCTATTTACAGGTTGTTTGTGACTTTTGCGGCGTATAAGTTACACGGCGCGTAAGTTATACGCCGTGTAACTTATGCACCGCGTAAGTGTCTTTTGTGTTCTAAACTTTAAAATTCAATCCTAATCACATGCTATCTTGACCTACTTCACAATAGCAAATTACTTGACATTATGCTCTAAAAATCTCCCCATTGGAAAGTGTTTGGTCTTGTGGAATCTAAGCAAATAGACATTTCGTGCTTCAACCATCTCCCTCTTGGATATTGCTTAGATTTAGGTCAACCAACAACTCAATCATCAAGATAAATGACCCCTTTGACATTATGCTTTCCCAATCCTCTTTAAATGATTTGACATTTAAGGCTTTCTCTTCAAATGATTTTGACACTTAAGTCTTTTCCTAATCAGCTTTAAGATCTGGTTTTCTATCTTTCATGAGTCTAGACCAATTTTCAATTCATTGCTATCCCATTCAAATTCCCCACATACTTATTGTGCTTGACTCATCAATACAAACAATTTTCACAATCCAATCAAATGGGAATGAACCTAATCCCATGTCTTCTCTCCCAAATTCATTTAGATTCATCAACGTATAAGTATTTACATCGAATAAGTGACAATAACACATATGTTCAAATTTCATCATGAAAGTTTGTATGCAATGCATAAGTTATGCGCCGCATAAGTCTGTTTGAACCTAAAACACTTATCCAGTGTGTAAGTACTTATGCGCTGGATCATCAACTCGTAATTTATACGGAGAGGACACTTATCCGGCGTGTATCTTTTACATTGGAGCTACGCGCCACATAATTAGCTAGAAGGTATTCGACGTATAAGCATTTAACTTTGAAACTTATGCGCTGAAAGATATACGGCGTGTAAGTTATGCACCCACATGACTTATGCGCCGTATAAGTCTGTTTCATAGTTTTTGACAATTTTTGTGGGAAAACGATGATAAAATGATATAACTTTTTAGTATGTTATTCAGCAACAAAAATATGACAATGTGTGAAGTTTTGGTGAGGATTGAACATCTACATCTTCTGGAATGATCAAATATGTGTAGAAAAGTGATGTTTTTGAGCTTTTCTAGGTAGATCATGAGCCAAATGGCTCTGATACCAATTAAAAGATCATAAAGGGTCGTAAGATAGACGTGTACGAGAATCAATGGTAAGATCTACCATACGATACTATGAGCGAAAATTATAACAAACTGAAAACCACAAAAAGGTCTCTTTAATCTCCTCTTTTATTCATTGATAGCAGTGATAGGTACAAAGATACTTTATCCATGGGCAATGAGTTTTGATGTATTAGGTGTATTTGTAAATGTTGGTTTAGTTTATGCATATTAATAATATATTTCATATAGATTAAATGAAATCCATGATTTAGTATATTACTTATTAAAGTTAATTCAAATTATTTATGACAATTGCAAAGTACATGTACCAGATGGACCAGATGAACCACAAGTTTCAAGCACAAAGGTCCAATGAAGACAAAGGACAAACACCTATTTATAGGCTATTTGTGACTAATGCGGCTACTTATGCGGCACATTAGTGTCTTTTGTGTTCTAAACGTTAAAATTCAATACTAATCACATGCTATCTTGACCTATAACACAAGACCTAAGTAGTAGACATTATGCTCTAACAAGATCCCCCCCATGGATAGTGCTTGGTCTTGTGGAATCAAAGCAAATAGACATTTCGTGCTTCAACACTTTGTCATCCTGAATCTGATTGTTCGTTGACATTTAAGGTTGGTTTCATGTCTTGATGTTTGGATTTGTGTTTCGTTTACCATTTCAGTGGTTCATAATTTGCATATATGAAATTTGTATTCGGTAGTTGGAAGTGAGGTGCTGAGATTTACAACGGGAATAAACAAGAGAGCTTTTGGTTAGTTGATATCAATTTCGTCTTCTTAATATTGTGGTTATTTTGTTTATCCTTAGCATAGGGTTTCTTGACGCTTACCTAATGTCGATGTCGTGCTCAAACAAAAACACGCATTCTAGTACGGGTAAATAAGGTGTCAAATCCACATGGAATCAGTGGAAAGTTCCAAGCGAGTTGATTGTTTATTAATTGATTTTATTTAGACGGACAAACAATGCCAAAAATTTTAAATTGATTTGGCTGTAAAAAAAATTTGAGAAAATAGTGATAGAACTTCAGGTTCGAGATATGCAATAACTGATTGACGGTAATTTATACCAATTGGGAAATCGCATAGACATGATTCGTTTATTGGAATAGATAAATGATTACCATAAACAATGGTTTGGTTATGATGAATTTGCATAACTTAATCCGAAAAATTGACACAACTGAACACAGTTTACATAATTACCAGCTCATTAATAAAAAACTAAGCATCTATCAATGATTAATGGAAAACGGTTCAATGACGATAAGAACAGTAATCCTAAATGTTGATGAACACAAACCAAATAATTGAGGATAAACAAAAGTCCAAGAAAAAACAACCGTTTAATCGGGTCCAATAAACATATAGATTCAATCAACCAAAAGATTAAACATAACTAAATCCCAATACACGTTTGTTTCATAAAAAATAATCAGTTCATATGCAAACCTTACACCTGAACTGGTCACGAGTGGTTTAGCCTGACCTCTACATCATGATTTGCTCGATTATGGATAGGAAGGATGAAACTATGGAAGAATTAGTGATTGGAAAGTGTCAAGATGATGAATCAAAGCCCTAAAATTTTCCAATGTGGCTATGGTATGAAAAATAATCGTTCTAGGGTTTATTGCGGCTTAAATATGAAAGGAAAACAATAAAATTTGTATTTCCCGTTAGTCCCAACCATAAGCTATGACCTGTGGTCTCATATTTACGGCATATTTTATTCCATTTTCATACTCGTCTCGTCGAGAAACCCAAAATTCATATATTATGGGCTCCGTAACTTGTTTTCTAGCCCCGGATATGCCTGTTTTACTTTAAGTGCACGAATCACTTCCGAACTCCCCTGGTTGCTTCCTTTTTGCCCATAACTCGATTCCTTGCCGTCCTAAGTACTCCAAATTAGTTCCTTTAAGATCCGACCACCTGTAAACATAAAACCACTCAAAGTACTCATGTTTGATAGATAAAAAGAACTAAAACACACGATATCACACACTTAGAGCACGTTTTTTATCCACACATCGCATCCCCACACTTATCCTTTTCGTCCCAAAAAAGATTTACAACGGAATTAGAACCAACAATTGTCTCCACAAAACACTTAATTTTTTTAATTAATGACAGATAACACAATAACCGCAAATGACAGTATTGCTATCCACTTAAACCCAGCCTTTGACAATTCAGACCTCCAATCATGTTCAGTATTGCCAAAGCAACGATAAAACCATAAAGATTTTCTACCACTGTAACCCAAAAACTTGTAAATGTTAAAATTAAACCTCACAGATGGACAATAAATGAACGAATGATTTTTGCATTTAAATATATGTTAAACTTCACCCATGGATGTTCTCACTGTGATTGGTAGCCCAGTGAGAAACATATAAACTGTTGGTCCTTATTCATGAACGTTCATTTCTCCTCACCCAGAGGCCTATCCACCAAGCTGCTAACTCGAGGGAAAACACATAGATTATAACATCTTGGATTTTTCAAACCCGTATTCGTTTAGGTTTAACTCGATTCGGGAAAGTATTTGGATCTTTCTTATTAATAAAATTATGTATTTATTATTGACATAATTATTTTTATCTTAATTTATAATTCCTTAACTTTCATTTGTGCCAAATAGCCCTTAGAAACTCTTAAAATCGCTTAAAATGGCTTAAAATGCGTTTTTAGAACTACAGGGACTAAAACTGTCAAAAGTTGAAAGTCTGGTGAATCTGCACCTTCACGTGGCGCGAAGATGAAACCAGATCAGCCCAGATTCGTTCCAGGTCTTCGTTTAATGCTAAATCTTTCCTAAATCAATCATAAATCACGAAATTTGAGCCACAAGTTATTGCATTTAGTGTGTAATGATGTCTAGGTTCATATTCAGTAATTTGGTTAATATATCGATGATTATATGACTCGATTTCGTTCTTAATTATGTGATTCTATTACCAAAATCAACCTGTTTCTTGCCCAACAAGTTGACTTAACCCCTATATAAACACATCATAACTCCAAACCCTAAGGTTACTGCAACTAAGTATTCCCAGCCATCACATACCCTTAACCGATGTTTCTTGCTCGTTATTGCTCGTTTAAGTGAAGATTCGTTAGCTGTAGTTTGACTTTACCGGTTCTATCATCTTTGACCTTGATTTCCCGTTAATCTAAGCATATTCCGGGTAGGTTGTAAACTCATCAAATGTTCATTAATACTCACTTGTCGATAACCCTCAATCAATTTCTGAGATTTAGGGGTATTGACGGGTCAATTAGGGTCAAACCCTTTTAAGGGCAAAATAGTCAATAACTTTGACTATCCGTTTTCTCATACTTCTGGTCGGATTCAACGTTCGGTCCAGAAGACATTTATTCTCATAACGAAATTTTAAGGCTATTGACCAAAACCCGACTTCTGAATCGCTTTTTGGATTTTGGTCAGTACCAGCGTGCTTAAATCTTAAATATAACATAACTTGAGTTCTATACATCCGTTTGGATTGATTCCAGCGGCCACGAGTTTGTTTTTACTTGTATCATCATATATCAAAGAATTAGATTCTGATCATTTATATCGTTTGCCATGTGGTGGATGACCCGCTTCTTCGTTAGCTCGTTTAATTGCATTTATTAATCGAGTGTCACTAATCTAAGGTGACTTTGATCATTCTCCTTTTTATCTATTGTTTTCTAACGTTTTGGGTACATATGCGTACTTACCATATTTTTCTATCATATATATATTTTATATATATATATATATTATATATATATATATATATATATATCCAAACTCGCAAACATAATCATTGTGTGTATATCAATTAAATGCTATTTGCTAATTGCTATTTGTTTATGTGTATATTCTATCATTGTCGGAGAGGTCCACCGTATTCCCTTGTATAGGGTGCTCATTAGTATGTTCATATGACCGTCTTAGAAACCGGAGCACGATTCACTTGGCGAAGGTAAACCGACAATTTTAGTCATCGTAATCAATGCCCGATTCGCTTGGCAACGATTCATTGGCACATTATCAAGTATTTGGTTGTGTATATGGTTTGTTAAGGTTTAATTGATTATTACCACATGTGTTTGTTTGCGTATTTAACATTTATCATTTATCTATCATATATATATATATATATATATATATATATATATATATATATATATATATATATATATTGTTGTGTCAAAATCTGGTGATCATCTAACTCAACATGTATTGTTGACAAACTCTTTTATTTTCTACGCATATGCAAGTTGCTTTGTATTGAATATTGAAGTTGGACACTTAGACAAGACCTTAGGATATAGACAAGATAACCATTATTTGAGCTTTTATTCATGTATTTAAATTGTTTGTTATATTTGAATATTGTGTGTATTCTTTGAATAAAATAATTAATTATATATTGTCATTTATATTCATGATAGTATCTTTGAGCTGTGAGCAATTGGATCACCCCCCGGTATTTCCGCCTTAGGTTGGAGTGTGACATAGATGTCATCTCCAAGTACTATCCCTGAGGAAGACACATTAAATTATTGGATCTTTATCAATTATTTCACTTTTAATGCTCACTTTTTAAGGATTAATGGGGCGCCACACTTGTGTGCCAATTAAGTGAGATCAAATCCTAAAATTTACAAGGTTTTAACCAACAGTGGTGCTCATTCATTACATTAGAAATTTCAGGTTTTTTGTTTTTTGTTTCTAAGATGAAAACCCATAATACTTAATGATCTCAATTAAATTTTCATTGTTACATTTTCAAAAGCCTTTCAATATCGGCTGGGTCTAATGACACATCCCAAGTTAAGTGTGTTTCTGTTTTTTATTATCTCACACACACACACACTAGTTTTGAAAAACAATTCCCGATTTTTCTATCATTTTCCATTGTTTTGCAAAAAAATTTAAATTCTAGAAATTTTTAACATTTTTTTTGCAATTTCAATATCCTGCATTAAACTTTACATTGTCCCCAATGCATATTTTCATTTAACAAGCGAGTGTGGTATACGAGGGCTTAAACTATTATAACAAAAAAAAGTAAAGGAAAGAGATATGCACATCTAATTCGAATTCCTCTTATCAAACAGGTCTTGCTGATGAGTACTTTTACAACCTTGATCCGCACTCCTTGAACTATGATATGACAATATATACTCCACCGAATCTTGACTAGACCACCATGAACTTTCCCACACTTACGGTTTATATTAACTGCTTAACACAAATAAAAAAGTAATACGCAAAAAGAAAAACAAAAATAATGAAAAACAAAACAAATAAGAGGTCGGGTTGCCTCCCGGTCCGCGCTAAGTTTTTGTTAAGGTCTTTAGCCAGACCGTTACCTCCCTTTTGCAATTATGGTGGTCTAATAGAGTGCTTGCCTTCCTCTACTTCACTCTTCTTACTTCTCCAACAAAGTGGTAAATTGTCCATAATATTCAAACATGGCTCGAAACACGCCAACCTTTTTTTTCATTCTCGAACCTAGTGGCTTTTGTAACTTCTCCTTCTTTGGTGCTTTCTTCTTACTTGTTCCATCCGTATCCTTATTAACCACCATTTTCATCGCAGTTTTGATATCTTCACCTGAACTAGTCAACTCCTCAATCTGAATCTCTACCGCATTCAGCTCCTCTTTCTTGTTCTCTTTCTTTGAACTATCAAACACAGAACCCTCCTCTTTGGTGTCACCCTCGCTTACCCGAGGAAGTAACCTATTAGTGTCACATAACCTAGAATATTTATTTTCTGAAGAATAATCATATGAAGCTGAAAATATATTTAGAATTAACTTACGATTTCTAAAGGTCATGCGCACTGTTCCGTCTCTGCAGTTGATCTGAGCATTTGAAGTAGCAATAAATGGTCTCCCCAATATCACTTGAGGTTTTCTTCCTTCTCAGCTGGTGCATAATCAAGAACAAGAAAGTCTTCAGGATAATAAAAATCACCAATCCGTCTGACATCCAGTCGAGTTTTAGCAGGTCAAACCCAGTAGTACTACTTAAATTTCCCCGCGAGCCCATCCTAATGGTTCAAGGTATGTAAGGAATTTAAGTGATATGAGGGCATCTAGTATATACTTGTGGTATATAAGAAACTACATAAATCCAAAGTAAGTCGCTGCGTTTTCATCCCGAAAACCAGTATGTAAGTATGTCCATGTTTTCAATCCAGAAAACAAGTAAGTCACTGTGTTTTCATCCAGAAAACCAGTATGTAAGTATGCCCATGTTTTCAATCCAGAAAACAAGTAACGAAAATGTTTTGTTGTTTTCAATCCAGAAAACAAGTATACGAAAATAGTTTTGCTGTTTTCAATCCAACAACTAGGAAAAAGCATGAACTCACCTGGTAACGCATGTAAGGAATTTTCTCAAACCAAGGTATGCACTTGACTCATTAGCTGCTACCTATTACAAGTGTTTACATTATGAGAATGTGTTTAACAACACAAGACTCTAAGACTCATGTATGGACACACAAACACAAACACAAAATTAACCCAACTACTAGTTGGTGAGATTAAGTAATGTCAACTGTAATAAAATTCCTAACATGTATTCATACATCATTTCATGGCAAAGCAACCAAATATTCATCATACAACCTAACCTATGATCATTCAGTTAACGGGGAAGATTCTAGCATGTACAAACTGATTTTATTCACTATGCAAAACTCAAAGATAAATTCTACAAAATTTATCACAGTAGAATATATGGATTAGGTTTCTCCAAAAAGTTTTATTATATTTTTATCATATATTAAAAGATCACAATAATTTAATCATTGTAGATAGGTACAAACAGTTTAGCAGATTGCGTAACAAAAAGTATTTTCATGGTTCTCTCAACTCATTTATCCAAATTATGCAAGGCCAATTGAGTTGTCTCCTAAATTGATAATACTAAGTTCCAGAAGTGGAACCAACCCATTTGGCTTTGTCAATATCAAGTAATGATGTCGGGAAGATAGACCAGAAAACATCTTCCCAAATTAGATTAGACATGCAATCTTATAAAATCATAAAACCTACTTTCTGTATATCCAAAAATTACAATTCATAACTTTCTGGAAACTAGACTCGACGAACTATATCCTAGAATCAATAATATATTAAAAACCATTGTTTATCATCAAGTTACAGTCGGAACAATAAGCAAGTACAAAGCTGTCAGCATTCTGATATCAACAAAGATCGATCAATAATCATGTATACGACAACCATAGTGCTCTACCACACCAATAAACGAACCAAAATCATTACAACCATCATAAAAACTCCATATTACATAAATAACTCATATATTATTAGGGTTTTTCAACACGAACACTAGACAAGCACGTAAACGAGTTATTATCGATGAAACACTTACTATTAACGATCATACAATGATGTTGATGACTCCTAATCTTCCTAATCACTCACAAGCTCCCAAAGTGACCCAAGAACTCATATTTTTCGTCCAATGACGGCTAGAAAGGGTTATGGGGTGATTAGGGTTTGAAAAATAGGTTATAAAGAAATTTTCCGGACCTGTTCGTCCCCCGAGCCGCGCGTAAGATGAGGCCTCGGGCTACGAGACGCGCGAGGAGGTTAAATTTTTTTTTACACTAGAATTTTAATAACTAATTATAATAGGGAAGAAAATTTAACACATAATCACTTATCATGCAATAATTAAATCATACAAGTTATTAACATAACTGGTTCGATATTAATCACCAATGCTTACAATAGGACTCATGTGTGTGGCTTGTTACTGACTCATGTAAATGTCATGCGTGACGTGCAATATAACAGAGTTGGGTTGACGGTGTTAACGTGGAAGAGCGAGGTGTCACATTATCCCCTTGTTGAAAGAATTTTCGTCCCGGAAATTGATAGTATAAATATGAACAACAGGAATTGAGTAAACTCACAGTGTATAAATATGAACAATAGGAATTGAGTAAACTTTCCGCACATTGAAAGATTAAAACGAATTGAGTAGACATCCCGTCTATTGGTTAGTATCACAATTGTTTCGGAAGTGTTGCAAGTGTTTAACAAAAATTTTTCGGTGTAAATATGAACAACAGGAATTGAGTAAACTTTCCGCACATTGAAAGATTAAAACGAATTGAGTAGACATCCCCTCTATTGGTTAGTATCATAATTGTTTCGGGAAGTGTTGCAAGTGTTTAACAAAAATTTTTCGGTTGTCACAGTGTCAACTTCTTGTAATGGCCCAAACTCAAACTAGTCATACACACTCCCCGGTAGAACACTCACACTCTCACCATAATCAACCAATGCCTTGGTAGTCTTGGATTCCAAAATTTGAATGGGAATAAGCGGTTCCCCCAATTCAACTTTTACAACTGTGTCTTTCCCTTCATTCTATTCAATAGTGATGTTACTAACGTGCTCATTTTTGGAGTTTGACAAACTACTGCTTTGATGATTTGGGTTCTAAAATTATCACTTGGAAGCTTTGATGGATTTCTTTTCAAAATTGCCACCTCTTCAGCTAGCTGACTCACTTGTTTATCACTTGAGGCATTATCTTTCCCCTGTAGCTCTAACATTTGATTAACACTTTTATTATGAGCTTCCGTATCTGCCTTCATTTGTTTCAACAAATACATGACATCTTTGATTGATTCTTCTTTATTTCCCCCATAATTCCAATTCCCTTGATCATATCCGTGCTGCCTCTTTTTTAATTGATAGCACGTCCTCTATGAACTGGCTAGGAAATTCGGGTTTGACTGGGTACCAGCATTCTCACAACTGAAGTTGGGGTGATTTCTGAGGCCCGAGTGGTAGGTGTTTGAGTTCATGTTATTGTAATAATTATTCTCACCCTGAACATAGTTAACCTCTTCCTCATTTCTTTTATCATAAACAGCCCCGCAACTCGACACATCATGCCCCAACTCTCCACACTGTTCACAAACTGGATATGTCTTTCCTGGCTGATTCTTCTCTTTTTTACCCATGACCATTAATTGTTCCAACTTTTTTTCCATTCTAGTCATTCGGTCCTCAGACACACTACTCTCTATTGCTTTCACGACCGACGTTTTTACCATATGGTTTGATTGAGCTTGACGTTTTGAGTTGATGGCATGCCTCTCCAAATGCCTCCCGTCAACATTTTCATCATTAGCCAAAAGCGAACCATTTGTGGTTGACTGGAGATCCTGAACATATTTGACAATCCTTCATGAAACGCATTTATCAATTCCCACTATGCAATGCCATTATGTGGGCATGTTCTCAACAGTAGCTTGAACGTCTGAAATGTTTCATGAAATGTTTCACCTGAATGCTGCTGGAAATTTATGATAGAATTTCTTGCCTCATACATTCTTTGTGGTGTGTAGTACTCATTTAAGAATTGCTATTGCAGATCGTACCATTTATAAATGATGGCGGATGGTACTGATAAGAACCATTGGTTGGCTAAATCTTTCAAGTTGAATTGAAACACCACTAATTTAACCTTGTCAGTTGTGAACCCCTGACTAGAGATGGTGGCACAAATTGAGTTAAAATCACTCAAGTGAAGATATGGTTACTCAAATGCTTTCCCATGAAAAATTGGTATCCCGGTTAAACCGGATTGTCTTACTGAAAATGTTCCGTCGTTTCTTACTGTAAGGCCCCATTCCTGGGAGCTCTAGCTTGGCGTTGGATTTACTCATAAACACAGTCCTAAATTCAGAGTAAATTAAAACTTTTCGCGGAAACATAAAATACCAACCAATATATTACAAATCATTAAATCTTGTCTTAACATAAGTTGACTTGTCTTAAACATAACATAATAATTCATATTATTTCTTCCCAAGATGCCAACCTTCCAGTCCCTACCATGTGCCATCCTTAAGCCAGCTCCTTTAACCTATTTACCTACGTATATACTAAAAGTTAGCTACGCTGAGTGAGTTCTAGTTAATCAAATAACATACATTACATTCATTTCCTTACTCATACGTGTCCGAAGATACGTATTCGTACTTTACTTACTATTACTTCTTTCATACATACTTTACATACATGCATACATACTTACATACTTTCTTTCATAGTCCCCTATGATATACCATAAGCTATTCAATATCTACCATCTCAGATATTATTAGCGTCTGGTCCCTTCTGTGTTAGATATTATTAGGGTCTGGTCCATGTGTCTCGAATAAGCATACAACCATACCCGTCCATACATTTTTTATCATACGTGCATACTTTACTTATCTTCTAGTCATGTATATAAATATATACACATTCATTCATATAAACATTCTAGAATAATAACATTCAATACATAATCATACACATATCATACACTTACCACTTAAGGTAAGTGTATTAACTATCACATAGGAGTAGGCACACAGCCCTGAAAAATGTCATAGAGTAAAGGGGCTAGAACTCACCTGTAGTCGGTTTCTCTTGGAGTTAAGTGTAATGCCCTTCCTTTGCTGTGCACGGCTACCTGTATAATAATTATAAGTATTAATTAACTACTTCTAAACCAGTCATACTTCTAGTTTAGTAAAGCCCTTAACTATGGGGGTTCGGGAGCAGCGCCCCTGGTAGCGGGGTCTAGGGGCAGAAACCCCTAGCAGGGTCCAAGGGGCAGAGCCCCTGGCCGGGGTCGAGCTGGATCGCATGCAACAGAAAAATAAATCGGGTTACGCTTTACAAAAATCTGGATCGCATGAAAAACCAATGACATAGGAACATTTTAGTCGCATGGCGTGGGGAAACGAATCGCATCGCATCGGAAAGCAATTCGCATCGCACGAGAAAACGAATTGCATCGCATGAAAAAATAATTCGCATCGCACGAGCAAACGAATTGCATCGCATGAGAAAACAATTCGCATCACATGAGCAAACGAATCGCATCGCAGGAGAAAACAATTCACATCGCATGAGCAAACAAATCGCATCGCATTATTTAAATGAATCGCATCGAATGGCTATGCGATGCAATTTTGTACCATGCGATCAGAATCTCATGTTCTTCATTTTTTTACCATTTTCTAGCCGTTTTCCCCCGTGACCCTTCCTTATGACCTGATTTCACTCTTTTTATGGGTGTTGGGTCGTACCAACTTTGTCTACCCGTGTTTTACTAGTTCTAAAATGTCACCTTTTTGTCCTATATCACACCCGGTGGGTTACGGCCTACCAAGTTTACATTTTTATTACATCCTACATCCCGATCTATCGTTATATCAGTTTGCATGTTGAAACCAGCCTTAAAAGCTTAACCTTTTATCCAACTCACCTTACGGTCTCAGGTTAGGGTTCGAATCTAAACAACCCGCAGATCTGGTAGTGTTTCTTGTTACTTGAAGATGTGAGGTCATGAATCTTATTGTTTGTCTTTGTTATTTAGAAGAGTGGGAGATGAAGAGAGGTTGTGTGTGTTTTGAGTTTGTGTGTGTAGGAAGGAAAGGAAATGGAGAGAATGAGGAGTGTTAGAGGAAATTGGGGGTTTAAATACTCCATCCAATGGGCCTTGGGCCCATAGCCATTCTCTCAAGCCCATACAAAAAACCTAGGCCTAACACTCAATCTCCTAATTACTTAACAAAGTTAACAACGACACACATGAAATATTAAAATTCACATTTACTTATTAGTTTTAAAATACGGATGTTACACTTACCGGGACAGTTATTGAAAGGGGTTAGCTGCCACTAGTGGAATAAAGTGACTCTAAACCGATGAACTGATGGTGGGATATACGCTCGCGGGACCCCATAATCTTAATAAAAAGTTGCACCTGTGGCACTCTGTTCACCGGTTGTCTGGGTGCCTGTTGCTGGTTATACGAACACAGGTTTAGGTTTTGCTTATACTGATGGTTTTGATTTTGCTGAAGTGCTTGGTTAAACAGTTGGTAATAATTCCGCGGGTAATAATCTGCCTGTTTTTCTTCTTCTTCTTCATCCCATTCATTCCCAACGTTCCAGTCTTCAATCCGTGCATTTTGATTACCCAAAATTCTATCTTCTCTGAACTCTAACGGCCCTCATCGATTTTGTAAAGCTGATCTGACTAAGCGTCATCACCCCCACGACCTGTCTGGTTGTTCCTGTTCTACCCTTGATAAAATATTTGGCCTTGGTAATTGTGAGGCTCAAAGTTCTGGTAAGCCAAAGGTTCATTTTTTGAGGTTAACGGCTGTCTCTGGTTCTGGTCACCACACTGTTTTTTCTGTTTCGGTTTTGGTTTTGACCAAATGTTGGTGGTGGGTCATTCTGTGGGATTGGCTATTTTTTGGTTAGTAGTTGGTCTGTGTTTTCGGGTTGGTTTATGGGTGGGTCTTGATCACCATGTTGACTCATATTTTCGGTTTTTGGTTTTGATGGTCTGACTTCTGTTTTTTGGCTCAAACTTGTTCTATGAGCTGCTCGGTTTCTCTTTGCTATCTTCTCAAACTCTGGATCAAACTAAAGTGACTCTTTGTTTTTTTAATACCTTGTATGCATAAATCTGACAGATTACCTACACACGCAAAAACACGAACACCCCGTGTAAAACTGACAAAAAACAGTTAAACTAAAAAATTGAAAAACCAGCAAACAAAACTAGTACTTTGCGCATTTATTCCCCGACAATGGTGCCATTTTTTATGTAGATGTCGTTCTCTAATAAAAAACAATTATTGATTAACCTTAAATACCTATTACGTGTAAGTAAGGTGTAGAATCCACAGGGAATCAGTGGAAAGCACCAAGGAAGTTGAGAGTTTATTCATTGATTTTATTTAGGCCGAAAAACGATGTCAAGAAATTTAAATTGATGTGGTTGTAAAAAAATTTTAGGAAACAATGATATCACTTTAGGCTTGGGATATGTAATAAACTGATTGACGATAATTTATACCAATTGGGAAATCACATAGACATGATTCCTTTATTAGAATAGATAAATGATTACTAGACATAATAATAGTTTGGTTATGATGATTCACGTAACTTAATCCGAAGAATTTACACAACTGAACACGGTCTACCAAATTACCATCTCATTAATACAAAACTAAGCATCTATCAATGATTAATGGCAACGATTCAATAAAGATAAGAGCATAATCCTAAATATTGATGAACGCAAAGCAAATAATTTATGATAAACGAAAGTCCTAGAAAAACAAATGTTACTCGGTTCCAATAAACATATAGATTCAATCAACCAAAAGATTAATCAAAACTAAATCTCAATGCGCGTAATGTTCATAACAATACTCAGTTCGTATGTAAACCCTACACCTGAAGTGGTCACAAGTGATTTAGCCTTGCTTCTGCATCATGATTAGCTGTCACACCCCGTTAAGCGATTTGCGGAAGCGGAAAACGGAAATGCAACATATACAACTGGTATCAAATACATTGTTCATAAATAAACATTACTAACTAATTTACAATATATTACATCGTTCTAATCTCTTTTACAAACTAGGTGATACAATCAAACTGGTTCTTCAATTACTTTACTTCTAACTCAAATGCCCACGACATCAATCACCAATCAGACACGTAACGCACAGGAAATTACTTCTCATATCTGATTACCTGAAAAGCATGTTAAAACAGGTCAACTACGAATAGTTGGTGAGTTTCATAAGTTTTAATGAAATCAGCTCTGCGCACCATACAATCATAGTTTGTATGTACACGCGTATATAAGAAAATGTATTTACATTTATATATGTATATCTATGTCTTTGTATACTGATATGTATGTGTATAAGTTTATGATAGAGTTTGAAACTATGATAAGATCGTGGCTGCTCATTCGTACTTCGTGCCTTCATTTTCCAAATAAAATTAGCCACTGTGGCCCCCTTTCCGCCAACAACAGTTCCACGTAAATTCACCACTATGGTCCCTCTTCTGACCACAATGGTTTCACTTAACTCAAACATTACACATTGTACACACAAACAATTATTATTTTCTACACATAGAATTTCCTATGCCTATACACATAGTATGTATATATATATACACACACACAATACACACACACATATATATAGTATTTATCACGTATTATTACTAATCACTGTGGCCCCCTTTTCGCCCACAACATATATAATCATAATATTTTCTTAACACTCATGTCATAATCAAGTTATTTCGTTTAATAAGTTGCAGCAGAACTTGGCTCGTAGGCCATACTCAACTTTGGTTTATAAGTTGCAGCAGAACTTGGCTCATAGGCCATACTCAACTTTAGTTTAGTACTATTGTGGTCCCCCTTTCACCCACAATAGCCCTATGGCCATTACAGACCACATTATCCCCTAATTAGTTATGTTTAACATAACATGACGTGTTTGTATAAACATATTGTCACGTGTAATTTCATTGTGTTTTGTCATTCGTACTATCTCCACTTAATATACCAATCAATGATAATAATCACCTTTCATCAGCACGTAGTTAAACATTATGGTTGTAGGGACTTTTCATATATACATGTTCAGATAATCTATATCCTGAACCGTTTTCTGATAGATAATGTATATAAACACACTTTTCACCCCAAAGGTTTGTAAACAGTTTGAAAAGAGGGGTCATGAAACTCACCGTTTTGTAGGCACTTAGTACGAGGTCAGCTTGGGGTTCGTTTCTCTTGTTATCACTTAGTCCTTTTAGTCCATATTATAATAGTATTAATATTTTAATATTATTATAATCTCAGTACTAAACTGGGTTGTATAACTAATCTGGGTATAGTTGGAACGCCCAAAACGTGGCAATAGGCTTAGGTTGTGGTGTTGTTCAATGTTTAACACTTAAAACCGAACTTGGCTCAGTTTTCCGTTTTCCTAGCTGGGCCAAGTTGTTCGTTTACGCGTTCAGAAAATAGTTATGGGGAAATAAGCTTGAGTAAATGTATTGGTTACTAACATGATTAAGTTATAAAGAAATATCACATATTGGGGTCCCGGATTAGCTACAGGGCCCGTTTCCGTTTATTCAGTTCGATTTAAGAAGAAACGTACACAATCCATCCGAATTTTCCAGGTTTCTCATTGAAAAGTTTGTTTTTACTTAATTAGCCCAAAAATATGATTTTTGATCACTCTTGGTGTTTTGATATTCCAGCAGGTTCGTTAATCGCGAACTTGCCGGTTTTTATTAAAATTGAATTTGCTTAATCTTCAAATTAGCATAATTAATTAATCATTAATCATTAAATTATGAAATTTTAGCCACTTATCAAATAAAATATGCAGAAATTTATAAAAATATTTCTGGAATTATTTACTAATTTAATAATTTATAAAAATTCATTTTATCAGCTATATTTCACTAGAAATTCGTCCGTTTATCCCAAACAATTTCCAAAAATTCCACGAGAATTCCTGAATACTCAAATCATGTGCCAAAACAACCGGTATCAATTCCAGAATGTAAAAAGCTTGTTCAATATTCTTTTCGGCTCAAATTCGGCTATAAATATTCACACGAACGCGTATGTACAAAACACCTTTAGACTTCTCCAAATGATTCCAAAATTCATATGTGATCAAAATACATTAAATCTGAGTTTCCAGAAAAATTTCATAATCTTTGAAGCATTTTAACTATTTTTCACCATTAAACGTCCCAATTCGGTAATAAATTCGCCAAATATTCTCGGATGGTCGAAAAATTACAAAATTTGAAAAGGAACTCAATGACATGGTCCCTGATGTCCCTCCAAAATGTCAAGGCCTAATTATATGCACATCACAACTTTAACCTAAACAGCCCGTAAGCGAGTGTTTCGGCATTACCTTAGCGGTTTTGGTTCGTTTCCGCATTTCTAATCAACTTTTCAAGTTCTTGTGCTCCTAGGTAGGCTAGATACAAGTCCTATATCACAAACCAATAAATTTTTCATCAACATAACGGCCCTTAACTTGGGGTTTCGGCTAGTGCACAAAAACGAACTTTTGAACTGTAAAAACGCTGTTTCAACCCTTTAATCCGTGTTTATGGCCAAAAAAACTATCAAACCAGGTTCCTCGCCATGTGTATGATCAAAAAATGTTTATGGACCATTTTTAGGGTTTTTACATGGTTAGGAATGATTTTTGGCAATCAAGCTATGTTTATATGGTATTAATCGAGTTTAAACGAGCCGAAAATCGATTATTTATGACATTTTTTTACCTAGTTTCTTGCTGGTTTTTGATGGAGAGCAGCTTGTTTCCAGAATTCTCATGAAAAAGATGTCATAAAATATCTTAGGCTTGTTTAATACATAAAGGAAAACCAAGGAGGGGGGGGGGGGGTTCCCCTTTTGCGGCCGCCCCAAAAAGGTGGGGTCCATGGCCCCCCCTCTTGCTCATTTGTCTCGTTTTTTTGTGCCCTTACATGAAATCCAAACACCAAACTTATTTCGGGTTCGATTTTTGGCGCTAAAAACTTATCTGGTGCGACAAACAGTGCAAAAACGAGTGTTTTTTGGCTTGTTTTGTGTAAAATTATAAAAACATACTATATGTTTGTAAAAATCAAAAATATTTTCATGAATCGCTTAAAACATTTCAAATAAGTGTTTGGTAAGTCTTTTTCGGCTTAAGGGATGATACAATGCTTGGTTTGTAACTATCTTTCGTGTTTAAATCTATAGCGGGTAGTTAAACGAGCATGTTTTCGTTTAACTTGTTTGCTATCGAACTAAGGCCATATTACTAATATTTTAGCTTATATTAAACGTATATCACTTATAGATGGCCCACGGGATATCTGGGTCATAACCCGACCCGTTCGGTTAATCGTTCGTTTGTTACGCAAAAAGCGTTTATTTGCTTAATCGATAAATCCGTACTGAGGTGTACCTTGTTTTGGCTCAAATGTCACATTCTCCCCTCGTTAGAAAATTTTGTCCCCGAAATTTGATAGGTCAATTACGCCCCTTTAGGGAGAAAGTTTATAATTATATGTTACGATTTCATTCTTCTGTTTCCGTACACAATCGGTTCCCCGTTGTGGATACTCCCAAACTTATTCAATGAGATTTTATTGAGTCATAAGTGTTTGATTTTCCCCGTTTAACATTTTCACGGGTTCTTCTATAGAGTTTGGTTGTATACAAGATTTCAGGTGGTACTAATTTCGTCCTGTTAGTAAGACACTCGTTCTGATTCGATATATGTAAAATATCAGGAATGAGGTAATTTTGTTTAATACGCTACGGGATTAACCTTCGAGGCATTTTTGTACAGTTCCATGTATTTTCAAGTTAACTCGTCAGTTTCATTAACTCAACTAACACCTTTCATGAATCGTCACCTTCTCACATTCATCGGTATAGTACTCTGGTTAGCCTCAAGCGACTTTCAGTTTGTTTTCGATATTACGAGCTTTATCTATGGTTTCCGGAATCGATTCGGGTTTTGAAATTTGGGGGTCGCCAATTTTCAATTGAATAAGGTAGCGAGTTACATTCTTGCTCGTATAATATCTATATCTGTGTATCGGGGATTGGAATTATTGGTCTCACTTTCCTCTAATGTTTGAATATTGATTGTTTGTTAGAAGATTGAAGACCGTGTTTAGGTCGATTAGGGATCTAAGTTTCATACATAACTCACAAAGGATAAGATTTTGTTAAGGTTTCTTTTTTTTTTCAGTTGGGTAGTTGTTATAAATCAGAAGAAGGTATTTCGAGTGGATTATTCAGGGAACTATCATGCAGCTTTAATTGCTTTCTCGGGATGTTCAAGGAACACGTGTTAAGGGTTCCATTTTAGTTTGTTTCCCACTTCCAATGGGGTATCTCGAATTGTTGTAGCATCTCCGAGGATCTTTAGTATTCCCCCTTTAACTTATAATAGTGCACACTTTACAACACATGTGCCTATGATTCCTTCATAGATTTCGCTTGCATCTATATACTAGTACTCAGTTTATCCGAACATCTGGCCTGACTTTACCTTGTTCATCACTCGGTTATTAAGGCTATAAAGTTTAAAGTTCAAGTTTCGGTTACGGATAGTATAGTTCTTCTCATCTGTGTTTCGTCATTGGGGTACTGGGTTTTGTTCCGTGTACAGGATCACTTCTTTATCTAGAAGAGGCAGTATAACAATTCTATTTCTATATATAACCTTCATTTTCATTTGAACTCAAATAACTAGTCTATACTAACTATTACACAATGACTCCTCACTTCCACCGGGAGTGCATCGATAGGGAATAGCTAGTTATTTAGGTTAAGAGGGTAGTTTTTCGGGTAATATGGTTAGTATTTATAGTCTTACTTTTGGTGGTTTCTATAGTATACAGAATTGTTATTTTACTAGACTGTATATTTTCCAAGGTAATAACTTGTAGGAACAAAACGTCTATCAGTGTCCGTAATAAATAAACTAAAGTATATTAGGCATTACTAAGAACGTACCTGTTACTACATTTGTTCTATCCGGTTTATTCCAATACGTGACCCCTAGTCGAGTTGGACGTCGATGCCGGTCCTTGCCTTTGTCTTTCCATCGCAATTGGGTTCAATCTATGGCAGTCTTTCTTGATGTGCTTCACACTACCACA
Source organism: Bidens hawaiensis (assembly GCF_021521415.1). Taxonomy (NCBI): domain Eukaryota; kingdom Viridiplantae; phylum Streptophyta; class Magnoliopsida; order Asterales; family Asteraceae; genus Bidens; species Bidens hawaiensis. The sequence continues at coordinate 124,131 of NW_027496074.1, forward strand.
CTTATAACAGGCATTAAGGTTTATTATGGGTTTGTTTTGGTAGATTGGTTGTTGTCGTGTTGGTTGCGGTTGGGGTAGTTGTGAGTCCTGGAGTTGGGTTGGTGTATTTATAGTATTCATAACGGTTCTACATTTTCGGGCATAGTGTCCCACCTTCCCACATTTGTGACACACATTGGTCCGACATTCACCAACATGATGATAACCACATTTTCCACATCTAGGCAAAGGCCCGTTATACTTATCTTGCTTCACCTCGGAACTGATCATAGCGTAATTTTGTATTGCAGGGCACGCACATTTATTCTGTTGTCTTTCTTGTATTCCCGCTCCATAATTGGTTCGTTTTGTACCAGATGATTCCCCGGGCATTCTTAATGCAGCACTTCTAATCAAATCAGAAGTTACAATGCCGGCTTGTAACACGACATTTTCGAAAGTTCAGAGCCAGTTGAATTAACCAAACTCCTGACTTCGGGGGCTAAACCCCAAATGTAGTGTTCAGTACATTTAGATTCTGGAGTAACTAACCATGGGACTAGACGAGCCAGTTCGTTAAAGCGGTGGGTATACTCCAAGTGATCTGCACCCTTTATTTCTAGATTCCAAATTTCTTGCTCTAATTTCTGAATTTCGTTTATCGGACAAAAGTGTTTATCATAAGATTTTTAAGTTCTGTCCAAGACATACGATTGGTTGCCTTTTGTCCTCGAATTTGCACAACAGTATTCCACCACATTAGCGCGTGGTCTACAAATGTAGAAGTAGCAAATTTGACAATACAATCTGGTGGACAGTTAGTGATATTAATGATGGATTCAGTCTTTTCGATCCACTTTACTAGTCCATTTGGTCCTTCAGTACCGCTAAATTCCATAGGTTTACATAGCATGAAGTTCTTAAGTTGATATCCGTGTTGCGGGGGATTTTGATTGTTACAACTATTGTTCAAGTTCGGTGGGAGATTATCATTATTGAAAGTAATATTGGTATTCAACGGGGGAGTATTAGTTGTCATAGTATCAGTATTTATCGGGGGAGAATTTGTGGTTGTATTAGTATTTTTCGGGGGATTAGTATTTACGGCCGCGTTAGCGTTCGGCACTTGATTTGTATTCATAGTTGTATGGATACCAGCAGCGAATTGTGCTGCTATTGTTGAAAGTACTGTTTGTAGTTGCCGAGTGATCATCTCGGCTATATCTGCCTCAGACAACGTGTTTACTTTCTTCGGGGCCATTCTATAACAATAACCGGTTATCCCACAATTAAAAAAATTCACATACGCTAATGATCACAAAAGGAATTACAATAACAAGTAATCAGGTATTTCAATTAACACGTATATATCACACAGGTTTCTTCTCGAGTTTGAATACTAAGGATAGTACGTAAAATTGGCCTAGCAACTGCCAAAGTTTGCATATATATTAAAAGTTGTTATCTCATGACAAGAAATTTTAACCCAATAGGGGTCAATGTTTGTATTAAACATGCCCAAATCGTCCTTCCTATTAGCATAGCGCACCACCATATGCTTGTATGGAGTATCAGAAGCAATACACGACAATAGCGTATAATCCTTATCTATCAAAGCACGCGTTATAACAATTATAAATAGTTCACAATTTATACGACAATTGTTCCTATACGATCCCATTATTGGGAAGCTGTTTTTGTTCGGTCTCTCCCCTAGGTAGATATTTGCTCGTTACGAGTTTAATCAGTACGTTATAATGAGAATGCACGTGTATATTCCACCTGACTTCTGAATGTTTGTTAACTATAATCGTAAAATATATTCTTTCGCCAGGTCATTCAGTTTTCGTAGGCATGTCGGACTTAATAAAAGTAGTAGTTTACTGGTTGGAGGTAAGTAGGTTCCATTCCAGTTGGGGCACGTCATCATTTCGTGATTATGGGGTTTTCATTTTATAATAATCGATTGAAACCGCGTAATATAGAAGAGGTTGAAGGTTGTCGAACATAGATGATTCGAAGAGTTTGCTAGTTAAGGAGGTTCATCAGAATTAGTTGTACTGGTGATATGTAAAGGAAATTATTATTATTAATATTTCTTTTTGAAATATCATTAATACATTATATGTACTGGTAGTCACGGTCTGTTTATAGAATTAGGGACTCAATAAAGTAATTATTATATTTATAACTCAATAAGTTGGATTCGTCACTAAGTATTTCCCCCGGGATGGTGTTTGTTTTTCAAACAACAGAAATTGAAGGATGACCAGAAAATAGTTTAGTTTAGTGTTAAAGAAACGAGTACATAAAATAAAGGTTAGACCCATGCTGAGAGGTATTATATGTATATATATATATATATATATATATATATATATATATATATATATATATATATATATATATCTTGAAATCATTGTCTATAGAACATGCCTCCAACGGTTCTTTCCCGGGCCTTGCATATTAAGCCCCTTAGTGGTTCTGTAATATCACCAGATTTAGCTTGAACTTGTTGAAGCATTCTCATATTCTCACTTACAGGCAACACCGGTTCTTCATCTGTCGTAAAGCTACCCGATCTCGACATCTTTTGGTGCAATCGTTAATCAGAAGAAAGCGTTTTTCTATTAATTAATATCGAAATTAAATATTTTATTTGTTACAAACAGGTATAATATTAATTATAAAAAAATATAATATAAATTTTGATACGATATAATTTAATCATAATAGGAATTAATATTGATTATAACCGAATATAATATTCGTTATTGTAACATTCAATATCATCGGTAGTACCGTACGTACACATATCCCTATACCTCGTCTCAGATAAGCACGTATGCACATTTCATATATACTCCACATCACCTTTATGCACGTATGTTTCCATTTTTACCTATCAATATGTTCCGCGACTTCTCCCTGAATTCCCTCGTACAAGCAAGTCTGTTATTACGTTCCGGACCATAATAACTTACTTGCCCTATGAATTAATCCTGGCATCCATCATTATCTATCGTTACTCATTATTAACTTTCTCAGTGATAATCGAGCCTACGGTTATATTATAGGTATCGTAAGGGATAACCTAATTCTTTATAACCAATGGCTCTGATACCAACTTCTGTCACACCCCGTTAAGCAATTTGCGAAAGCGTAAAAAGGAAATGCAACAGATACAACTGGTATCAAATACATTGTTCATAAAGAAACATTACTAACTAATTTACAATATATTACATCGTTCTAATCTCTTTTACAAACTAGGTGATACAATCAAACCGGTTCATCAATTACTTTACTTCTAACTCAAATGCCCACGACATCAATCACCAATCAGACACGTAACGCACAGGAAATTACTTCTCATATCTGATCACCTGAAAAGCATGTTAAAACAGGTCAACTACGAATAGTTGGTGAGTTTCATAAGTTTTAACGAAATCAGCTCTGCGCACCATACAATCATAGTTTGTATGTACACACGTATATAAGAAAATGTATTTACATTTATATATGTATATCTACATCTTTGTATACTGATATATATGTGTATAAGTTTATGATAGAGTTTGAAACTATGATAAGATCGTGGCTGCTCATTCGTACTTCGTGCCTTCATTTTCCAAATAAAACCAACCACTGTGGCCCCCTTTCCGCCAACAACGGTTCCACGTAAATTCACCACTATGGTCCCTCTTCTGACCACGATGGTTTCACGTAACTCCAACATTACACATTGTACACACAAACAATTATTATTTTCTACACATAGAATTTCCTATGCCTATACACATAGTATGTATATATATATATACACACACAATACACATATATATAGTATTTATCACGTATTACTAATCACTGTGGCCCCCTTTCTGCCAACAACAGTTCCACGTAAATTCACCACTGTGGTCCCTCTTCTGACCACGATGGTTTCACGTAACTCAAACATTACACATTGTACACACAAACAATTATTATTTTCTACACATATAATTTCCTATGCCTATACACAGAGTATGTGTATATATATATATACACACACACACACACACAATACACACACATATATATAGTATTTATCACGTATTACAAATCACTGTTGCCCCATTTCCGCCCACAACATATATAATCATAATATTTTCTTAACACTCTTGTCATAATCAAGTTATTTCGTCTAATAAGTTGCAGCAGAACTTGGCTCGTAGGCCATCCTCAACTTTGGTTTATAAGTTGCAGCACAACTTGGCTCATAGGCCATACCTAACTTTAATTTATAAGTTGCAGCAGAACTTGGCTCATAGGCCATACTCAACTTTAGTTTATAAGTTGCAGCACAACTTGGCTTATAGGCCATACTCAACTTTAGTTCATAAGTTGTTTATAAGTTGCAGTAGAACATGGCTCATAGGCCATACTCAATTTTAGTTTATAAGTTGCAGTAGAACTTGGCTCATAGGCCATACTCAACTTTAGTTTAGTACTATTATGGTCCCCCTTTCACCCACAATAGCCCCATGGCCATTACAGACCACATTATTCCCAAATTAGTTATGTTTAACATAACATGACGTGTTTGTATAAACATATTGTCACGTGTAATTTCATTATGTTCTGTCATTCGTACTATCTCCACTTAATATATCGATCAATGATAATAATCACCTTTCATCAGCACGTAGTTAATCATTATGGTTGTAGGGACTTTTCATATGTACAAGTTTAGATAATCTATATCCTGAATCGTTTTCTGATAGATAATGTATATAAACACTCTTTTCACACCAAAGGTTTGTAAACAGTTTGAAAAGAGGGGTCATGAAACTCACCGTTTTGTAAGCACTCAGTGCGAGGTCAGCTCGGTGTTCATTTCCCTTGCTATCACTTAGTCCCTTTAATCCATATTATAATAATATTAATATTTTAATATTATTATAATCTCAGTACTAAACTAGGCTGTATAACTAATCTGGGTATAGCTAGAACGCCCAGAAATTGGCAGTAGGCTTAGGTTGTGATGTTGTTCAATGTCTAACACTTAAAACCGAACTTGGCTCAGTTTACCGTTTTCCTAGCTGTTCGTTTACGCGTTCAGAAAACAGTTATGGGGAAATAAGCTTGAGTAAATGTATTGGTTACTAAAATGATTAAGTTATAAAGAAAGATCACATATTGGGGTCCCGGATTAGCTACGGGGCCCGTTTTCGTTTATTCAGTTTGATTTAAGAAGAAACGCGCACAATCCATCCGGATTGTCCAGGTTTCTCATAGAAAAGTTCGTTTTTACTTAATTAGTCCAAAAATATGATTTTTGATCACTCTTGGTGTTTTGATATTCTCACAGGTTCGTTAATCGCGAATTTGCCGTTTTTTTTTAAATTGAATTTGCTTAATCTTCAAATTAGCATAATTAATTAACCATTAATCATTAAATTATGAAAATTTAGCCACTTATCAAATAAAATATGTAGATTTTTATGAAAATTTAGCCACTTAATCCGTGTTTATGGCCAAAAAAACTATCAAACCAGGTTCCTCACCATGTGTATGGTCAAAACATGTTTATGTACCATTTTTAGGGTTTTCACATGGTTTGGAATGATTTTTGGCAATTAAGCTATGTTTATATGGTATTAATCGAGTTTAAACGAGCCGAAAATCGATTATTTATGACATTTTTACCTAGTTTCTTGCTGGTTTTTGATGGAGAGCAGCTTGTGTCCAGAATTCTCATGAAAAAGATGTCACAAAATATCTTAGGCTTGTTTAATATTTAAAGGAAAACCAGGGGGGTTTCCCCTTTTGCGGCCGCCCCAAAAGGTGGGGTCCATGGGCCCCCCTCTTGCTCATTTGTCTCGTTTTTCTTGCCCTTACGTGAAATCCCGACCCCAAATTTATTTCGGGTTTGGTTTTTGGCGCTAAAAACTTATCGGGTGCGACAAACAGTGCAAAAACGAGTGTTTTTCGGCTAGTTTTGTGTAAAATTATAAAAACATACTATATGTTTGTAAAAATCAAAAATATTTTCATGGATCGCTTAAAACATTTCAAATAAGTGTTTGGTAAGTCTTTTTCGGCTTAATGGACGATATAATGCTTGGTTTGTAACTATCTTTAGCGTTTAAATCTATAGCGGGTAGTTAAACGAGCATGTTTTAGTTTAACTTGTTTGCTATCGAACTAAGGCCATATTACTAATATTTTAGCTTATATTAAACGTATATCACTTTTAGATGGCCCTCCGGGATATCTGGGTCATAACCCGACCTGTTCGGTTAATCGTTCGTTTGTTACGCAAAAGCGTTTATTTGCTTAATCGATAAATACGTACTGAGGTGTACCTTGTTTTGGCTCAAATGTCACATTAGCTCGATTATGGATTGGAAGAATGAAACCTTTGAAAAATTGGTGATTGGAAAGTGATAATAAAATAATGAATCAAAGACGCAAAATCGTCCAAGGTGGCTAGAGTATGAGGAATATTCATTCTAGGGTTTATCAAGGCTTAAATATGGAAGAAAAACAATAAAATTCGCATTTCTCGTCAGGCCCAACCGTAAGCTTAGGCCTAGGACCCGTAGCTTACAGAAACCTGTAGCTTACGTCCTGTTAGAGCATAATGTCTATTGCTAGGGTCTTAGTTTTGATTGTATAGGGCTTTAAATGTCATTTGTATATGTTGGGTATATGTTTAGCACATAAGTCCCATGGGACCGCATATGTTATGCGTCATATGCGCCGTATAAGTTATGCGCCCCATGAGTACTTTCATGTGTTTCCTATAAATAGGGGACTTTGTGTGGATAGTTAGACTTTTGGTCATTCATGTCACATGCAAGAGAGAGAGAGACTAGAGAGAGAAAGTTTCTAAAGTGTCATATCTTGTAAACATTTTATGTTATAAATGAAGTATGTGCTTAATGTTACTTGTGATGTTCATTCTCATTGTTTTCCGGACCTTGAGACATAAGCTGTAACAACATCAGATCCTATTCATTGTCTTCAACATGTTCTTTCAAGCAAGTGGTATCAGAGCATTTGGCTCGTTACTAGCTTGAATATCACAAGTTTTCCAAGGTTTTCTCTTTATCTTCATATTCAACTGTCACAATTCCTTCAAACTTTCACAAATCGTACTTTATACCTTCGTGACAAACCCTATAAAGTTTCATTCAATTTCATCAAGTTTTGGGCATTCAATTGTCAAATTACCAAAATGAACCTTCTTAGCGCATATGTTATATTTGCGTATATGTCACTCACGTATAACATATACGGCGCATAACTTGTATGCTATATATGTTATAAGTTGAAACATATACGTTGGGTATATCATATTCGCTAACCCACTTATCCGTTGACCATAAAAAATTATCCGTTGACTATCAGATCTTATCCGTTGACCATCAGAACTTATACGTTGACCTTACACATATTCGTTAACTATTCTTCTGTTATACATATCCGTTGACTGTTATACATTTCTTATACATATCCTTTGACTTGTTCACACCATGGAAAATCTAAATGCTTTTGTGTCTTAAGCTTCTATCCTGCTTCAGAACATTAATCTTGAGAATGAAATGGGGACGTCAAACAAACCCCTAAGCTTCTTCGTATGGAAGACTATCCATCTTGGGCTGATAAGTTTGAAACCAATGTTCAGGCTTTAAACTATGAGACGTGGACTACAGTTGAAGAAGAGTATATCATCCCTAAGAATGAAAATGGTGAAAATTATCGGTTATCACAAATTGCTGATGCGGATAAGGCTTTGTTCTTAAAAGAGAAGAAGATGTTGAATCTTTTTCAACAAGCCATCAAAGTTGAGATCTTTCAATTATTATAGCAAAATGGTTCGTGTTATTTGATTTGGCATGCATTATTGAACAAAGATCGAGGAAACCCTAATATGAGAAAGAGTAAATAGCATTACTCAAGAAAGGATTTGATATCTTTACTCAAGTCAAGGGAGAATCATTCACACAGTTGATTGAAAGATATTGCTACCTGGTGAATGAAATAAAGAGGTTGAAGATTTATAATCCTGATTATGAATACATTGATAAGCTTGCTGACGCGCTACCTGAAAAGTGGGGTACTTTCATAATGATTCAGCAATCAAATCCTATTGCTTATGCTCGTCTTAATCTTGCAAGTTTTATCGAGAAGCTTAAAGCTCATGATGGAGCTTAGGAAGAAGCAAAATATGAAGTCAACAGCTGTATCACAAGATGTGGGATTGTACTACAAGGGTTCACAATCAAGTGTTTCTTCAAATCCCAAGATACCCACAGCATTTTGTGCTGAACAAACTAGTTAAACCTTTGCAACAAATGTACCTGCTACTGCTACTCCACAATATAGTAGTAGTTACTCAGGCACCATTCTAGTATCTCAATCCCTTCACACATAAGACCCTGATGTTTTATAGTGCAACATTGCTGTAAATTTGAAGAAAAATGGGTGACTAACCACTGAAACAGTCAAGGAACATATGGCATTTCTAGGCTCAGTTCTGTAATCTTATGAATGTTTAGTTGCTGGACGAATTGGTAACTACAACATGACCAAAGAAGATTATGATCAGATCGACCTAGAAGAGATGGAAATGATTGATATTCGTTGGTGTGTGGAAAGTGTGATAAGGAGAGCTCAAAGGTTTAAGGAAACAACTGAAGACATGTGTTGGACGGGTCAAATTCAAAATTAGGTTTTGACAAATCCAAGGTCAGAGGTTTTCGATGCAAAGAAAAGGGACACTTCAAGAGGGAGTGTACAAGCAAGAATGTTGATGATAATGCTGCAAATCCATTTGTGAGGGATTATTACAAACAAGCAATATATCACCGTCCTTCTCAAAGTGAGGTTGAATCTTCCGAATGCAAGAAATCGTTTAAAGCATCAACTTCACAAAAAGAGGATGCTACTGCACAGGTGGACGAGGGGTTCAACTGGAACTCTGTGTTTCAGGAAAATATATCAGAAGTGGTTGAGGAAAAAGAAAAAGTTAAGATGGTTGATACAAAGGAAGAAGACAAGCTAGTTGATTGTGTGGTAGAGAATGTATTGGTAGAAAATGAAAGATTGGACAAGGAAATGAAGATTGATGACAAAGAGGGTGACAAGGTTGATCAAGATGATTCTGATAACAATCTTCCAAGAACCTATGACAAAGTTCACACGGTTCCTTCTGATTATCCTACCTCGTTATTTCCACCTGATATAATTGAATGTTTTGTAGGTTTGTTTAATGGCGAGAAAGTGCCACACTGTAAGATTGATTTTGGAGAGGAGGACATTGTGCATGAATCAGAAGTCAAGGAATCAATCAAGGTTGAAGAATCAAATGAGAAGTTGGTTGATGAAATCGTTAAAGACATGACTTATGAAGAGTCTGACAGTTCAAATGAAGAGTGCTCACCAACTGATCATGCTTTCATGGCAAATCAGGTAATTCTAAACTCAAAACATATGTGAAAATTGTGAATTGCCTTGCGATGAATGTAAGTTTAAAACTCTTGAAATTAAAGAGTTAAAGAGGGATTATGACAAATCATTGTTTGATCTTAACATTGTTAATGAGGAATATATGAAACTTCAAACGTGTGTAAAGAATTTATGGGAAAAGATTTTACAAGATCAAAAGACCATTTCAATGTTAAAACACACGGTTGAGGACAAATAAATTGCCATTAACAGACATATAGATGAGAATTCAGCTCTCAAGCTTGTGTTACAAATACTCAAGATTGAGACTGAGAGAGTCAATCTAAAATTAGTAAGCTATGCTGCATCATCTTATGTTCTCGATAACATTATGCCTAAAACTTCATCAAAATCTAAGGATGATGTGAATGAGAACATAACATCTAGTGAGGATTATCATGTTGGGTGCCTCCATCTATGTGGAATGCTTATATTCCCATGAAACCAAAAGGTTTCAAAAAGGCAATAAATGTGGAAATCAACACTCCACCTCATGATACCTCAATGTCTGATGATGATGTTTGTGTTAAATATGAGAAGAATGAAAATGAAAGTTCTGGATGTGATATTTCAACTGGAATAAAAGTTGTAGAGTCCGTGTTAAGCGAGGAAAAGGTTAAAGATCATGGGTTGGGAAAATAAAAGTGTGTTGAATCGAAAAGATTTGCTAAAACAAGTTTTTATAACAAGCAATCTCATCGAATTAAAATAATTGTGTTTGTTCAAGGTAAAATATCTGAGTCTGAAAAAGAGGCTGTCTTTAGAAATCAGTCAAATGAAGAGTTTTATCGTCTAAAGGCCAAACGTGATAAGGTTGAAACGACATCTCAAATCAATAAATTTGTTGATCGGAGACATTGTTTTAATTTTAATGAAGTTGGGCACGTGTTTTATGCTTGTCCCAATCGATTCAAACATAATCACGTTCCACCTCAAAAGATTGTTCGCAAGAAACCAGGTCTTGGATTTATTAATACACCTGTTAATGTTCCCGAACCTGTGAAAATTTTAAAACGTGGGGGAAACAGTTAAAAGTAAAGTGTTTAAAAATGAGATTTCCAAGATTTCACAGACCACTTTTTACAGCAAGAAACAAGCTGTGGGTCAGAATTGGGTGATCAAATTTGTGCCAAAACCACCAATTATTGACGAAAAGAAAGATAAGTCTGCGTCACATGTAGAAAGAAAGTTGAATCTGAATCACCTGTAACAAGTGATGATTTATTATCAAGTGAATCTGATCTTGAAGATGTTAGGTTGTTACACAAGAATTTCAAACAACCCAAGACCAAGAAGGCTTGGGTTTCCTTATTTCATTAAATTGGTCACATGACAGGTACTCTCCACTTTCTTAATGATGTCAAATCTATTTGAGGATATGTCGGATTTGCGGGTAACCAAGGTGGTCAGATTGTTGGAGAAGGCACGTTGACAAACGGGAAGGTCATATTTGATAAAGTCAACTACATTTCGGAGTTGGAGAATAAACTTCTCAGCATATTACAAATTTGTGATAAAAGCTTCTCTACACATTTCACAGACAAGGAGTGTCTTATTTTGAAACCGGGTTTCAAAATACCTGATGACTGGGTGTTAATGCGTGCTCCTCGAGAGAATGATCTTTATGTTCTAAACATGAGTACTGCATCAACATCTTCAGGGTCTGCTCAATGTTTTATATCAAGAGCATGAGAACGAGAGTCTATGTTAGGGCATCGTTGAATGGGTCATATAAGTGTGCGGAAGATGAACCATCTGGTTCATAACAATTTAGTTGAAGGAGTGAACTTAAGAAGTTTTCAACTGAATGATGAATGTTTGGATTGCAAGAAGGGGAAACAAACGAAGAAACCTCATCCAAGGTAGCTTGTTAATTCTATTAACTTACCCTTCAAACGTCTACACATGGATCTCTTTGGTCCGTTGAAGTCAAAAGTATCACGGGAGAACTCTACTGTCTTCTGGTTACTGATGATTATTCCAGATTTTCGTGGGTGATGTTTTTGGAATCCAAGGATGAAACTTATGATACCCTGATGATCTTATTCAAGAAACTCGAAACGTTGTACAACTTACCTATTCGAAGAATAAGAAGTGATAATGGGACGGAGTTCAAGAATAACAAGATGCTGGAGTATTGTAACAACCGGGGGATTCTTCATGAATTTAGCGCACCTTATACTCCACAATAGAATGGGGTTGTTGAACGAAAGAATCGCACATTGATAGAAATAGCTCGAACCATACTTTCTGATTCAAACTCACCTGTGAATTTTTGGTCTGAAGTAGTGGCGTCAGCTTGTTATACTCTCAACCGGGTACTTACCATGAAGAAGTTCGGCAAAACGTGTTTCGAGTTACTTAATCGACGAAAACCAAATCTTAAGTGGCTTGAACCATTTGGATCAACATGTACAATTATTGAACCGAGTGGCAAGTTTGGTCCCAAATCAGTTGAACAATTCTTTGTGGGGTATACTAGTCCACTACGACATGTATATATTCCTAGCCTCCACAAGATTGTTCAAGTTCAGAATGTTGATTGTCAAAGTTATACTCCTACCGTTCAATGACCAGGAGATTCGCGGTTGTTTGATTACGAGAGCCTTTGGGAAAGTTTCAAGCTCCCAAAGGAAGTTCTTTCTGATGAAACTATGACAATGTTATACTAATAACATTTTTCAAAAGATCCCGTATTAACACCAGAATTTCCTGTTATGGCTGTTCATCAAGTTGTTCCAGATCCTACTCTACCTGATGATGTACCAGAGTCTACACCCGTGTTTGATGACAACGGGGATTTAGACAAGGAGATAATTGATGCTATTTCTCCTTCTACTGTTTCTGATGAAGAGAATATCACCAATCTCCAAAATGAAGTGACTATTTCTATTGAAATTGGGCCAAGAACCGTCTCCTACCATCTAGAAGAGAATATCATAGAAGATTTACATGCTGGGGTTCAAACGAGACATCAAATCGATGAAACCCAACAATGTTTTTATTCAAGTGTATCTCCAATGCAAAATCAGTTCTCATTCAAATGTTTTATTTCGCAGATCGAACCAAAGACATACAAAGAAGCCCTAACCAAGGAGAGCTGGGTCAATGCTATGCAAGAGGAATTATTGCAATTAGAGAAGCTCGGGGTTTGGAAACTTGTTGACTTGCCTGAGAACAAAAAGCAAATAAACACTAAGCGGGTCTTTAAATGCAAACATGATGAGAATGGAATCAAAGTCCGAAACAAAGCAATACTAGTTGTTTTGGGTTTTAACCAAAGAGAGGGTATCGACTACAATGATGTTTATGCACCTGTCTTGAGGCTAGAAGCGATTCGGATTTTTCTGGCATTTGCTTCATGGAAAGGGTTCAAAGTCTATCAATTAGATGTCAATTCTGCATTTCTCAATGGGAAAATCATTGAAGAAATCTACGTGGGACAACCACCGGGGTTTGTCGATCCGATCCACAAGGGCAAAGTGTACCTCCTTGATAAAGCCCTTTACGGTCTCCATCAGGCCCCGAGAGCCTGGTATGAGACATTGTCCCAACATCTTTTAGACAATGGGTTTATTAGAGAAACAGTCGATCGTACATTCTTCACCAAATTAGTTGACGACATCTAATGACCGTGCAAATCTATGTCGATGATATCATATTTGGGTCGACAAACGATGAGCTGTGCAAACAATTTGAGAAAGTCATGAAACTGAAGTTTGAAATGAGTGCAATGGGAGATATGAAATTTTTTCTTGGACAGCAAGTGGAATAGTTATCTGATGGTATCTTTATCCACCAGACAAAATATGTCAATGGTGTCCTGGCAAAGTTCAACAAGGCTGATGTATCGGCAATCTGTACTCCTCTATCATTGAATCATGGTATGGTCCTGATCCCAACGGGGAGAAGGTGGATCAAACATTATACCGATCCATGATTGGCTCATTGATGTACCTCACTACTTCTCGGCCAAACATCATGTATGCCACATGATTGTGCACCCGATATCAATCGAATCCGAAGGCATCTCATGATCGTCAAAAGAATTCTATGTTATCTCAAGGGATGTCCGGGGGTCGGTCTCTGGTATCCAAAAGGTGATGAGTTTGTGCTGAGGGCATACTCACATTCAGACTATAGAAGCTGTAAGCTGAATGCCAAATCTACAACAATAGGGTGTCAGTTCTTCGGCAAGCGTCTTGTCACCTGGCAATGCAAAGAAACAGACCATGGTTTCCCTATCTACTTGTGAAGCTGAGTATGTAGCTGCTTGCAGTTGCTGTTCTCAGGTTCTTTGGATACAACAACAGATGCGGGACTACGGTTTGAATTTTGTTACTACCCCTATCTTCGTAGATAATAATGCAGCTATTTCAATAACAAAGAATCCGATAAACCACTCTAAAACTAAACATATTGAAATACGGTATCACTTCATTCGTGATTGCTACAAAAAGAAGTTGATTACCGTAGACAAAATTCACGCCGATGAACAAAATGCAGATATTTTCACTAAATCTTTTGATAAGTCACGATTTCAATACTTATTAAAACTTAATGGTTTAAAAGTTTTTGGCGGTGGTGATAAGAGGGTTACTGAGATATGGATGGGTCTGATACATAGGGATCCTAAACATCAGGGTCACTTTTTGTTTCTATAAATATTTTCATATGCTTTTTGATTTTAGGTGGAGAAATTATCTGAAAAACCAAAAACATTGAAAAATTTGAAAAAGGCAAAAACAGTACAAAATTCAAAAATGTCAAAAACATTTAAAAACATTGCTCCTCAGAAAATGAGTTTTTGAAGCAAAAAGGGAATATGATAGTACATTGATCATTTGGTCCCAAATCCAGTAAAAAGTAGGCATAAATGGTTGTGTGCTTAAATGTATTGGTGATTGGTAGGCCTTTAAAACAAACAAATAGGGAAAAGTAAGTGATATAACACAAAATTTCCAAATTGATGGGGTGTTAGTTTCTAGCAAAAGCCTTGATAATGAAGGCAGAAATGTAATAGCTGGTCATACTCAAGCCTTTTAATCAGAATGATTGGTTAAATTTTGTTAAAAATAGCTATCAGTAAGTGGTTAACCCTTCAACGATGTATGGTCTTATGGTCTTAAATCCTGCATTGATGGGATGCTTTAAGGTTCCTGGATCCATCGGGTCTTTATGATATTTATCATCTGGGTATTCATTTCGATGAATATTTAAAACACTTTCAAAGCAAACCCGCAGTCTAAGCTGCTTTATAAGTCATTGAACTTGATCGCACAAAGTACTTATGTACTAAATTCATTACTAACTTGATCAAAATTCGCTGTTAGACATACGTTTTCCCCTTGCTCGCGTCTTATTACCATTAAGAAACGGACCACAAGGGACACAATGTATGCAAGCCGACAGATGAAATCATGCATACTCATCCATGGGAAATGACCTTAGGGTATTGCTTGATAACGGGGATATGTCTTGTAGTGGGGATTATTTGCTGATATGCTTTAAATGAAAGTCTTTTTATCATATGATTCTAAGGTTTAAGTCATCTTGGGGTGACTATGTAAAAATCAAATTATGCCTGAATCAAGATTAGAACTGATCTTTCCTGATATCTTGTGCTTAATTGAACCAATTAAATTCATCACAGAAATTTCTGAATCATTTGTTTTGAAGGTTTAGGTGGACAACAATACTAATGACTGACTTAACACCAGTCATAATAAATGCTGAAAATAAAACTGTGATTGAAGGGCAATTTGGTCATGTAAGACCCCGAATCCCGGGAATCCTACAGTTGGTAATCACATCCACAATTTCACCAAAAATTTAAAACCAAACGTTTCATTTTATTTAAAACCAGTTCAGAGTAATCTAACAGCGGAAATTCATAAGCATCAAAAATTCCCAAAACCGGAAAAGTACCAAATAATAAACAGTGGGAAAAGTTAAGTATCTAAAATCCCAAAAGTGAATATAAAGTGAAGTGTTTGTTTTATTTTAAAGTCCTTGTCTAGAAATGCCTTCAACTCCGAGTAGCATCCAGCACGTCCAAGCGGTAACATCCACTTTTTTACCTGAAAGTCAATCTAACATACACACAAAGTCACCTAGAGCTGAGTGAGTTCAAGTTTTCGTAAACAATAATTCATACTTTCATTTCAAAGTTATAGCTCTAAATAGAAGAGTGGATAATAATAAAATAACTGAATTTAGTTCACCAAATAGTACATACATCGTCGAACACACGTACCAAGCCTATTAACATCCTCGAGTCTAGACCATAATTAATGAATGTAACCTTAAGGATTATAAGACCGTAAACAAGTCTAAAATATACTAAGGCATAGAAAATAATTCAAACATAGCTTTCAAAATGCACCATCACGAATAAGACCATGTAATACCATACAAATAGTTTAAGCGATTAAAATGGGGTAAAATTTGTAATAGCGTGTGTATGCTAGCCCAAAACGTAAGGAGATTAAAACGGTCATCATGAACTCACCTAACACAAGGCACGGATTCACCACGATCTAGAGAACCCCTAAATATCCCCACAACTCAAACGCCTGTCGATTTACATACAATCATTACTAACGACACCGAAAGGACTCGTTTATCCTACGAGACGTTCTAACACGGTTTGAGTTACCTAAAGCCTCGACCTCATCAAACTCAATTATAACAGCCCCCGGGGCCTTACATTTACCAACACGACCCTTAGATACTCCCGGGAATAAAGAATTCCCAAATTACCCCCGGAAGCACTAGGTGATACTAATACGCCCGTTTAAGAGTTGTTTAGGAGATTAACATCCAACTCAGGCCCGTGTTGACCCATTATGATAATTTCACATCCAAAAAGTCCACACGACGCTACACGAGTCAAATGGGTCGGTAACTCGAAGCATAACGCACCAAGTAATCAATAAACGTGAATATGTGCATTGTACCGACCCGTTTGAGTAACTGACAACCAATTCAGCCCCAATACTTATAAAATGATTTTTCAACAGCCCGTAACCCTAACCAAGGTAACCCGAACTGAATTGCTCATTAATTACTCCAATACTAACGCTAAACATAACAATTCGCTATTCTAGACAACCGAATATCCACTTTCAATCCACAAATAGTTGACCAATCAAACTAACACCAATAGACATGATTTTTAAGTATGTTATATGGGTCTTACCTTGGAAGATTGTGGTGCAAAAAACCTTAGCCAAAACAGCCCCGGAACTACTCAATTGGACAGCCACCCGACAAGCCTAAAAACAACCGAATTTCGACGAATAAGCACGCCATATGGATGAATTAAGGTGAAAATGAGTTGAGACATTTAATACCGACCTGGAATTGAACTTTGGATGGCCGGAGATGGGCTGTCTTGCACAAAAATCGAGAAAGGCGGGGTCTAGGGGGGCGCCGATCGGACTAGTGTTAGGGTTAGGGTTTATATATATTTTTTATAAAATATATTAACAATATAATACATTCTGGCACCTCCACTTTACTAAGGGTTGCACATGTAAGAAAAGTTAAGTAAGATACGCTTACGAGGGTGGCAAGGAGCTCTCGAGAGAATGCCGGGTCAAGCCCGGGAGGTTCACACGACTCTACAAGGTTAAACCTTTTATCGGAAATTAACGGGCGTTACAAGTCTACCCCCCTAAAAATGGGATTTGTCCTCGAATCCCGCCACACTAGAACCAGCACGGATTGAGACAATTCAAAACATCACATAATACACAGAACGTGTATAAATAGCACCCCTACTAATGATATCGTACTACTTCTTAGCCAAACAGTTACACACGAAAGCATTCAAGGGGGAGATAAATGGGCAGTGAAATTTTAACAAATAAAACGTTTACAATGGGTTACTTGAAATGGTGTCCGCATCTTCCTTTGCCTCCTTCATCGAGATACTAAAGGCACTCGCCTTAACCTTCGGTCTTTCTTCCATTTTCCCCCTCGAGGAAGTCCCCTGCTTGGATTCCCCCGCCCTATTGTTATGGCAATTTGACACTAAATGTCCAGACCCCCTACACCGGAAACAAATCAAAGTCGGGCACTCATAGCTAGCGTGTACGGTCTTCCCACAACGAAAACAGGGCATAGCCCCAGGCCTGCATCCCCCCTATATGGTTTCCCGCACTTCCTGCATCCATCGCTATACCCCTTAATCTTACGATCCGACGTCTCTGTCCTCGCTTTCTTCCCAGCCGACACATAATCATTGCCCCCATAATGTTTGCCATTGGAGTTAGAGCACGGTTTCCAATCATTTCCAGATTCTGTTGGGCTCACCATCTCTCTATGTTCATACAATGTACCTGCCAGGGTAACCACCATATGGAAAGAGCTCATGCCGGTGGTCACCACACCCCTACGGACATCTACCGGAAGACCCTTTTATGTACTTTTTGATTCGTTTACTTTCAGGCATAGCCAGATCGGGACATAAACGAGCCATTTGATTGAATTTTGTACTATACTCTCGATGTGACATATCACCCACCTCTAAAACTAAGAACTCTTGCTCCATCTTATTTAATTCATGCGTAGGGCAAAATGATTGATAACCAACTACTTCAACTCTTCCCAAGCCATCCTCCTAATAGAACGATTGCCCATAGCCTGAGCTAGATTATCCCACCAACACAGTGCCTCGGAATGAAAAGAGGCAGTAGCGTAACTCACCATGTCCTCCTCTTTGCGCTTAATAACCCTCAATACGGTTTCCATCTCGCTAACCCACTGATGAGCTGCCAACGCATCTTTAGTACCATCAAAAGTGGGAGGGTCGCACTTCTTGAAATCCCCATACAAACAACCTCTAGAAGATACACTAAACGCACGAACTTCTTCCTCCTCCTCACTTGACACCATCACCTCGTCTTCAACCTTAGTCTCTTGACCCTTTCCCTGCTTATCCCCACTCTTACCAACCGTTGACTCTTTTGCAACCCTAACCGCCTCAGCAAAATTCTCGGGAATAATGCTTTGAAGAACCTGATAAACCTCATCTGCGATGGCTGCGCGTATAGCGGGGCCTAAGGCGGGGTTATCCCCTTTCTCCCTAAATCGGGGTCCCTTCTTGCTGCGGAGTCAGGCTCTCTCTGTCAGTCTCGGCACATGGCCTATGACCACGACCACTAGGACGACCACTCTTCGCCGTACGGGTATTGGCCATATCCTATTCCTACAAAGACAGAACCCTGACACAGTCAGACCAAAGTAGTATTTAGAATATGGTAGGTAACGGTAAACTGCTAATAACGTTGATCAAGTGTTATTAATTGTTTACTTTACCCGCCCATCCTACGCACCCCTTGCCCCTAACCATATTAGTATTCCATCTAACACTTAAGAAGTTATTCACGAAATGAAATCTTAAACTTGTAAGAATGACTAAATAATTAAAATTTACCTCTTGGCGAGCAGCTACTTGCGGTTGGCATTTCTAGTCCCTTCATTTACAGTTCGAGTCCAAGCATTCGAGAATGCTCGGATCCCTCGAACCATGGCTCTGATACCAACTTATAAGACCCCGAATCCCGGGAATCCTACAGTTGGTAATCACATCTACAATTTCACCAAAAATTTAAAACCAAACGTTTCATTTTATTTAAAACTAGTTCAGAGTAATCTAACAGCGAAAATTCATAAGCATCAAAAATTCCCAAAACCGGAAAAGTACCAAATAATAAACAGTGGGAAAAGTTAAGTATCTAAAATCCCAAAACTGAATATAAAGTGAAGTGTTTGTTTTATTTTAAAGTCCTCGTCTAGAAGTGCCTTCAAGTCCAAGTAGCATCCAGCACGTCCAAGCGGTAACATCCACTTCTTAACCTGAAAGTCAATCTAACATACACATAAAGTCAGCTAGAGCTGAGTGAGTTCAAGTTTTCGTAAACAATAATTCATACTTTTATTTCAAAGTTATAGCTCTAAAGAGAAGAGAGGATAATAATAAAATAAATGAATTTAGTTCACAAAATAGTACATTCATTGTCGAACATATGTACACAGCCCTCTCCACCACGAGTCAAAACTCGAGTAATATATTTGACCCGGAAGCGGTAAGACCTAAGCACGTGACACGAGCCTCTCCACCATGAGTCAAACCCAAGTAATACATTTGACTCGGTCACAGCTTACACATCCAAACATGTGATACGGGCCTCTCCACCACGGGTACAACCCGAGTAATATATTTGACCCGATCACGGTTTAATATACAATGGGCCTCTTCACCACAGGATTTGAAAACCCGAGTAATATATTTGACCCGGCCGTAATCACCATGCATACACAGATCAATAAGCATACTCACATCATTCTTAGTCACAAAGGACTAAATGTCATCACACAACCGTAGGCTATAAGGTAACACATACTCATACATATATATAATCCCAAAATATACCATATTACAAGTAAGCCTATGGGCCATAAGGTAATATATAATAATCAGTCCAATACACGAACTAAGTAAATAGGTCTACTCGTATTCAATTACTACAAAGCCTATTAACATCCTCGAGTCTAGACCATAATTAATGTATGTAACCTTAAGGAATATAAGACTGTAAACAAGTCTAAAATATCCTAAGGCATAGAAAATAATTCAATCATAGCTTTTAAAATGCACAATCACGAATAAGACTATGTAATACCATCCAAATAGTTTAAGCGATTAAAATCGGGTAAAATTTGTAATAGGGTGTGTATGCTAGCCCAAAACGTAAAAAGATTAAAAAGGGCATCATGAACTCACCTGACACAAGGCACGAATTCACCACGAGCTAGAGAACCCCTAAGTATCCCCACAAGTCAAACGCTTGTCGGTTTACATACAATCATTACTAACGACACCGAAAGGACTCGTTTATCCTACGAGACGTTCTAACACGGTTCGAGTTACCTAAAGCCTCGACCTCATAAGACTCAATCATAACAGCTCCCGGGGCCTTACATTTACCAACACGACCCTTAGATACTCCCGGGAATAAAGAATTCCCAAATTACCCCCTGAAGCACTAGGTGATACTAATACGCGCGTTTAAGAGTTGTTTAGGAGATTAACATCCAACTCAGCCCCGTGTGGACCCATTATGATAATTTCACATCCAACAAGTCCACACGACACTACACGAGTCAAATGGGTCGATAACTCGAAGCACAACGCCCCAACTAATTAATAAATGCGAATGCTCGTTGTACCGACCCGTTTGAGTAACCGACAACCAATTCAGCCCCAATACTTATAAAAATGATTTGTCAACAGCCCGTAACCCGAACCAAGGTCACCCGAACTGAATTGGTCATTAATTACTCCAATACACGCGTTAAACGCAACAATTCGCTATTCTAGACAACCGAATATCCACTTTCAATCCACAAGTAGTTGACCAATCAAACTAACACCAATGGGCATGATTTTTAATATGTTATATGGGGCTTACCTAGGAAGATTGTGGTGCAAAAAACCATAGCCAAAACAGCCCCGGAACAACTCAATTGGACAACCACCCGACAAGCCTAAAAACAATCGAATTTCGACCAATAAGCGCGCCATATGGATGAATTAAGGTGAAAAAGAGTTGTAGACATTTAATACTGACCTAGAATTGAATTTTGGATGGCCGGAGATGGGCTGGCTTGCACGAAAATCGAGAAAAGGGGGGGGGGGGGTATAGGGGGCACCGATCGGACTAGTGTTAGGGTTAGGGTTTATATTTTTTTTATAAAATATATTAACAATATAATACATTCTGGCCCCTCCACTTTACTAAGGGTTGCACATGTAAGAAAATTTAAGTAAGATACGCTTACAAGGGTGGCAAGGAGCTCTCGGGAGAATGTCGGGTCAAGCCTGGGAGGTGCACACCACTCTACAAGATTAAACCTTTTATTGGAAATTAACGGACGTTACAGGTCAATATGATTCCTTGCTCAAACTCACAAAAATATGTGATTTCTGTCTTGTTAAATTTCTAGATTTACTTGTTATTATTTCTATTTGCAAAACCAAAAAGATTTTATTTCTGATTTAGTTTTCGTCTCTTGATGTGCGGGTGACTATTTCTCTAGGGTTTTTCTTAAAACAATGAAACTTGTTGTTTCTCACTTTCAAATCAAACGAAATCAAAACGTTTATCTGTTTTACTCTAGGTCATTAATTGGACTTGGTAAACAGTAGATCTTCAAAAATGAGCTTAACTGAGTTATTCTTTTAATGTACAAGGACATTAAGTTGTACTTGGAACTTTACATTGGTGTGAATTGGACGAATTGTCAAATTTAAGCATGTACTTATGCAACGCATAAGTTTTAGAACTTATACGGCGCATAAGTTATGTGCTGCATAAATAAAAGAATATATATAAAGAAGGTATATGGCGCATAAGTCATTACTTATGCGTCTAACTCTTGATTCTCTCTATCTTGATTCACTATTTTCACAAGTTTTTGCTGATACTCTACTGATGTGATATTTGTATTGGTGATTCGCACACCATTCCAAATTAGTAAGGTGAGAATGGTGTCTGTATTGATAGATCTAAGAATAAATAGTAACATGAGACCTGTATAAGTCTTATTTGGTTAGATTGATCAATGTTTGATCTAATTAATCATCGTAAATGTCTCAAAATGATAAGACGAGTTCAGTAATGACTCTGAATTGGATTATAACGTTGTGTATGGGGTCAAATCTGAATAGCTAAGCATATCCATTTATATGACTTGATATTTGACCATTGAAAAATTGATTAATCATAAAATTGAAAAGGAATTTATCATAATCGGACATTGATGATTGTCGTAGTTTTTTTGTTTTGTTCAAAAGTTGTTTAGATCTTAATCTTTGATTTTGGTCAAAATATTGTCATATACGCCGCATTTGTCAATACATATGCGGAGTATATGTTATACGTTGACCTTGGTCAAACATTCGTATACGTTCAAATATCTTATACTTTGATAAAAGATATCCGCTAAGTAAAGACATATGCGTTGAGGGTACTTATACGTGGACTAGGACATATACGCTTGTCTATACTTATACGCTGATATAGACATATATGTTGATATCTACATATACGTTGAGTTTAGACTTATGCGTTGAAGAACACATATAAGTGAAGTTACATATGCGCTGTGAATACATATACGTGATGTATAGACTTATGTGTTGATATTATCTAAAAGACATATCCGTCAATTGAATCTGAAACTAACTTGTATATCTGTTTATGTTTTCAGATGGTTAAGAAGGCGAAAGTTACTAATCCTAAGCATAACATTTGTACGTATTTGAATGAAGAGGATCCAAAGGCAAAGAAGTTTACGGTGATCATGCCATTCCTGCGGAGATCCAGAATCTACAAACCCATTACACATTCTGTGGATCCGTACGAGAGTATCATGTCTGATTTCTGGAAGAATGCCAAAGTGTTTGGGACAGATATTCACTCTACAGTGCTAGGACAAAATATTGTGGTAGATAAAGCGTTGATCGGGAAAGTTTTGGAGTTCGGAGATGAATCGTCAGATCCGGAAGAGCTTGATGGGCAGATGGTGAATGGGTGCAAGCTGTGCATGGGTTATAGAGATTCTTTAAACAGATTAGCGTTGAAGAAGACCGAATTATCCAGACCGTACAAGTATTTGGTGCATGTGGTGGTTCACTTTCTTGGTCATAGAAAGGGTGGTTATGATTACATACTTGACTATCAGATGAGTACAATGGCCGCTCTGAGTTTGAATCTCAAATACAACTTCTCCCGGAAATTACAGTGGTTGCAGCATCCTCGGTTTGTTCAGATGTTTGTTGAAGATGTGTTTCCTCAAGTTAAGAAGGAAGGGCCAAAGACTTCTCTTTATCATGTTACTGGCAATAATCTGGCCAAGATAGCTTCTTACAAGAATGTTAAGAAGAAGATATTCCTAAGTTCAGAGGTTTATTTGGTCATTTGAAGAATCCTGATTATGTTGCACCTACAGAGAACAAATGGAGAAATGATGGTAGTGATTCTAATCGGGAAGAGGAGAGTAGATTGATGTTGACTTATAAACCAGTGGGTAAACGGTTTATTAAGATTGAGTCAGAATCGGAAGAAGAGACTGTAGCTCCAAAGAAAATGAGGAAGAAAGTGATCAAAACGGAGGTTGTTACACAGGTTACATAAGAAGAAGTTTATTCTACTATTTCTGAGAAGGACACGAAAGAGACTGAGTCGGATTCTAAGGGTAGACACATGAGGTTGGCAAACCTGCGTGCCTGATTTGACAAAAAGGCTGAAAGTTCTAGAAAAAGAAAGTCTATAGATGAACAGGATGAGTCTTATGTTCCTAAGACTGTGGTTGAAAAGCCGGTTAAACCAAATGTTGTTCGTATTAAGAAGATGTCAAGGAGGGCGGCATCTCCAAAGTTAAGACTTATAGATGAGCCGGATGTTGAAGAACCTCAGGTTGTTGTGACACAAACAAATCCAGAGTTTGTTGTTGAGGAACATATAGTTGATTTGGGGAGAGATGATAATGTGTTGAAGACACCGATTGTGGAACCATCTCTTTAAGTACAAGAGCCTCGTGTATCACCTAAGGCAACTGAAAAAGCTCCTGATTTCAGTTTACCTTCACTTGATGCAAGCTGCTTTGGTGATTTCCCGACATTTAGAGATCATGATTCATTGAAATCTATTGTGACTGAAAAAGGCATTAAGATTGAGAGTTTGGTTGCTGAGAATGAAAGATTACGCAAAGAGAATGCTGATCAAAGGAAAATCATTGAAGACGGTGAGTTAAGGCGTAAGCAGCAGGCTGACTTATTACATCTCCACATGAGATATTTTGCTGTGTTGGAAGAAATTTGGTATTAATTTCAGAGGAGAGGTTGAGAAGTCAGATGACACAGTATTCACTAAAGTTTATGGTGGTGAAGCACTTGCTAGAGAAATTTAGTTCAAGATGCAATATGATCAAGATCGAATAGACGCCAAAGGAAAAGGAAAGGTGGATGAACCAACTGTTCAAGTTGGGATACGAGATGGTGGTGGCTCATCATCAAGTTTTGTGCCAATGGTTGAAGTTGCTGAGGTTGTTGAACCTGTATTTGAACCGGTGGTAGTAGAGCCTGTCGTTGTTGAATATGTGATTACACCGGAGGAACCAAAAGTACCAGTTGTTGTTCAAGATGAAGAAGAAAAATAAGATTAAGAACAACTAGAATATGGAGATTTCCAGATCATGATGATCATGACGATGATGATAAGGATGATCCAAGTTCGGGTGGTGGACTTGGTGTGTTGATTGGTTCTGGAACAAGTACAGTTGTTGAAATAGTTACTAAACCAGTTGTTGAAAGTGAGCCTGTTCATGGACAAACTTAGGCCGGTGGAAAAGTAGATGAGCTTGAAGTACTGGATGTTAACCATATTACTTGTAAGCCTCCTGTTAGATTTTCATCCACTAGAGAGGAATTGGAAGAGGGGGAGATTGAGGTGACTCGAGCTGATTTAGCCGGTATGCTGAATGTGACTGAAGAATAGTTTATCTTTGATTTTGAAAATGATTTAGGATCGATGGTGGAAGAAAGTGCTGTTCTGGTGAATGAATCTATACAAGAGGAGGAATTAGACAAAGAATCGATGACATATGTCATTGTAGATCAAGTCTTTCCTGAATTCGATGAAGAATTTGATGAAGAGATTGAAATGTTGAGTCAGGAGGTGGATAGTCAAGGAAATCATGTACAATCTGACAAGGGAAAGTCTACTGAGGAAGCAGGGGTGAATAGTCAAGAACAAGAAGAATGGTTTAAAATAAGTAAGATCAAGCCTAAACATATATACTTGAATCCTGTCAAGTATTATAAGAAGGAGAAAGAGGTAAAGCTCGGGAAGGTGGTTAGTATTGCTTATCTCCCAAAGATCAAAAAAATTGCTGTAAGGAGAACATATGTGTGCAATATTTTGAAAGCCTTTCCGAGTTGAAATCATTACCGTGGATGGACGTGGTTGACATTGTTGGAAAAGAGTTGTTGAATTGTCCAAAGCGAGGGCCAGTGAAGGAAAATGGGATTTCATTAAGAGACAAGCTAAGTGTAGGTTCAGGAGTTGGACTCCACAGACACCATTTCTCCATGTATCTTGTGTGAAGAAAGATCCTGAAACTAATGATTTTGTCAAGACGTGGAGATACAAGCAGCCTGAAACCTTGAAAGTTATTCCTATATACCCAATGGAACAAGACTTCTACGTATATTTCAGATGGTGGTACTATGATGAGAACCGGGGTGAAGCTCAGATTGTAGTGATCAGAGATGGAGTGTGGGATGTGATCGATGTGATGGATCCAATGTGGTTGGTGAATTGCTCAGAGAAATATATAGAGACGCTGTACAAGTGCAAGATACAAGTATCTCGTGAAAAACATCATGCGTCGGCTATGAAATATCAGAAAGTTGTGAAGATATGTCATAGGCACAAGATACATTATGGTGAAGTTTGCAAGAGCAAATGGTTCAAAATGGATGAAGAGGAAGAGCAGAAGGAGAGGGAGCGGGAGCAAGAGATTAAAGAATATATGAGGATTGCTTCATTGAAGAAACACCAGTTTAAAGGTATTGGAGTATCAAATCCCACAAACCAAAAGCCCTCAAACAAACGTTCATGGGAACACATGAGGAGGGAAAACAGGGAAAAGGTATTTGGGATGAAAAAGTGACTATTGAAGATTAAGACCTAGCAACATCCAAGGGGGGAGTTTGTTAGAGCATAATGTCTATTGCCAGGGTCTTAGTTTTGATTGTATAGGGTTTTTAATGTCATTTGTATATGTTGGGTATATGTTTAGTGCATAAGTCCCATGGGACCGCATACGTTATGCGGCGCATAACATATGCGCAGTATAAGTTATGCTTCCCATGAGTACTTTCATGTGTTTCCTATAAATAGGGGACATATGCGTGGATAGATAGACTTTTGGTCATTCATGTCATATGCTAGAGAGAGACTAGAGAGAGAAAGTTCCTGAAGTGTCATATCTTGTAAATAGTTGATGTTATCAATGAAGTATTTGCTTAATGTTACTTGTGATGTTCATTCCATTGTTTTCCGCACCTTGAGACATAAGCTGTAACAACATCATATCCTAATCATTATCTACAACAAGTTCTTTCACGGCCTAAGCTCTCTACTTTACGACATTTTTTTTATTCCACTTTCATACTCATCTCATTGAGAAATCCAAAATTCATATATTATGGATTCCGTAACTCATTTTCTAGCTCCAGATATACACGTTTTACTTTAGACGCACACGAATCACTTCCGAACTCCCCTGCTTGCTTCCTTTTTGCCCACGACTCAATTCCTTGCCATCTTAAGTGCTCCAAATTAATTCCTTTAAGCTTCGAGCACCTGGAAACATAAAACCACTAAAATTACTCGTGTTCGATAGATATAAACAACTAAAGCACATGATATTAAATACTTAAAGCACTTTCTTTCACCCGCATATCATTATCCTTAATTCTACCTAAAATTGGTTTCATGTAGTTTCTTCAGAAACCTCCAAGGTATTTCTATGTTTTGTCGATGCAACAAGCTCATATTGAAACTGCTTATGAGGCATGTGCTAGTATTTTAGAATATGCGTAACTAAAACCTTAATTAAGGGGTTTGTAAAGTTCAGGTCTTTGTTTAAAAATTTTTAACTCTTTGAATCTTGAAAATATGGTTCAACTTAACATCAAACAACACTATCTGTCTCTATCAAATAGATTTTAAATCTCTAGGGGCACTAACTGCATTGAATTTTATAGCAATACTTATTAACGAAAAACAACTCTTTCGTAATTTTATTAGTTCCAGTTTAAAGGTGAATTTGTAAACACTATGACTACATTAATGAAACATGAATATGTTTTTGCATCAGCATACGGACTTATTAAACGATCTTAAACAAGCCCGAGATTAATTAGGTTCAAGCTTAGCTCGTGAGTTATTTTTGAAGCTCATTCTCGGCTTGGCTTTTGCTCGGCGTGTTTTTGTTTATTAATTAATTTATAAATTGTAACATCCTACCTTTTGATAATAATAAATAAGGAATGTTATGTTAATTTAATTGTGTGTTAGTGTTTGGATTATGTTGTGTTTGGGCATGGGAATGGTTAGGAGAGGGTTATGGGCCATGGAGCCCATGGACCACCTATATAAACCCCAAATTCCCCACACACACCTCATTTCCATCTCCATCCTCTCGACACACCCTCTAGAACACACAAACACACACGCACACTTTCTCCCTCTAACACTCGGATCCAAATCCGAGTCAAGGAAGGGTAAATCTTGTGTTTAAACATCATCAAACAACAAGAACACGTCTAGATTCACGGGTTGGTCCAATTCTGAACCCGAACCCGAGACCAAAAAGGTGAGTTTCGACTAAAAGGTTAAGTTTATAAGGTAGTTTTCGACATGCAACTTGATGTATTAGTAGATCAGGCTGTAGGAAGTAAGAAAAACATAAACTTTATGAGCCATGAGCTACTGAGTGCGATATAGGACAAAAAGGTGGTATTCGGACTTTGTAAAGCACTGGTATACAAAGTTGGTACGGTTCAAAACCCATAAAAAGGGTAAAATCGGGTCTTAAGGAAGTACCTCGGAGGAATATGGCATTAAAATGGTAAAAGCGAAGAAAGAGAGATTCTGATCGAACGATACAGAATCGCATCACATAGCCATGCGATGCTGTAAGACCCCGAATCCCGGGAATCCAACAATTGGTATTCATACAAAATACTTGCAAAAATACTTAAACTCAAAAACGGTGCATTCCATTAAAATAACCAATTCAGAGTATAATTCAGCGGAAAATCATAATTAATAAAAGGAGTTCCCAAAACCCGGGAATTATGCCAAAAACCAAATTGAAATGTATTTAATAAAACGTTCAAAGAAAAATGTTTATTATTATTAAAACTTCCGACTAAGCATGCCCTCCACCGTCCAAGTAGCTTCGTGTACGTCCAAGCGGTAATGCATCCTCCTCCTAACCTGAAACTCCCACTAACATGCACACAAAGTCAGCTTGAGCTGAGTGAGTTCAAGTTTTGTTAATTAACATATATAATAATAATAATAATCATAATAGTGATTCCAAGAGTTTCAAAATAATCAGGATATAACAGTTAGGCCATCATCAACAATAAGTAATCATCATTAAATATATATATATATATATATATATATATATATATATATATAAACTTCCTTATAATTATATCCCTACATATATATCATCCAAGTAATAACATCAGGGTAGAGCACACGTACAACCCAAACACGTAACATCTCATCCAACGTATGCAAACACAAAGTAGGCATACGTAAACATCCTTAGTTGATAAAGACTAAATAACATCGCCAAATATTGGCCATACAATAATATATGTACAAACATACGTACAAACATAAAATAACATCATCTCAAGGCCTACCCTATACAAGCAAGCCCATACAAAATTTATTTAACGGTTCATCGAGCAAAAACGTATAGGTGTGCATGCTAGCCCAAAAACTTAAAAGATTAAAATGGGGCATCATGAACTCACCTGAAACAAGGCACCTATTCACCACGAGCTAGAGAACCCCTAAGTATCCCCAAAACTCAAACGCCTGTCGGTTTACATACAAACATTACTAACGACATCGAAAGGACTCGTTTATCCTACGAGACGTTCTAACATGGTTCGAGTTACCTAAAGCCTCGACCTCATCAAACTCAATCATAACAGCCCCTGGGGCCTTACATTCACCAACACGACCCTTAGATACTCCCGGGAATAACGAATTCCCAAATTACCCCCGGAAGCACTAGGTAATACTAACACGCGCGTTTAAGAGTCGTTTACGCAATTAACATCCAACTCAGCCCCGTGTGGACCAAATATGATAAATTCACAGCCAATAAGTCCACACGACGCTACACGAGTCAAATAATTCGGTAACTCGCAACTACAACGCACCAACTATTCAATAAACGCAAATACGCGTTGTACCGGCCCGTTTGAGTAAGCGACAACCAATTCAGCCCCAATATTTATAAAAATCATTTTCCAACAGCCCATACACTAAACCGAGGCTATCCGAACAGAATTGGTTATCACTTACTTCATATATCGCTTTAAACGCAACAATCTACCATTCTAGCAAACCGAAAACAATCTTTCAAACTACAACTAGTTGACCAATCAAACGAACACCAATGAACATGATTTTAAAGTATGTTATACTAGACATACCTAGGAAGATTTTGATGCAAAAACCTCAATCAAAACAGTCCCGAAACCGCTCAATTGGACAGCCACCCGGTTAACCTAAAACAAGCCATTTATAGATCAATACGCGCGATATAATGATCAAATAGCGTGTAAAAGACTTGTAGGGACGTAGTGCTAACCTTCAATTGAAGTTTTATACTCAAACCTTGGCTGAAAAAAGAAAAACTGGGGGGTGCGGGGCTGCTCTTGCTGCGACGATAGGACAAGAAGTGAGGGGAGCGGGGGGTTAGGATTTTAAGTTTTGTGTTATAATACAAAATGTTTCATCTTAGGCCCTCCAAATTGAAGGATATGGCAACTTGAAAGAAAATTGAATGATTTAACGTACCGGGGCGACGAGAAGGTTTCCGAGGAATTTCGGTTAAGTCACGAGAGATATACATACTTTACAAACTTTAAATCTTTAAACCGAAAATTAACGGGTGTTACAAGTCCACCCCCCTTACAATGGGATTCGTCCTCGAATCCCGATGCGACAGGAACAACTGTGGATAGAGTTTCATCATCTCATCTTCGGACTCCCAAGTAGCCTCGGAACCCCTATGGTGCCTCCACTGCACCTTCACCTGCCTAACCACTTTATTCCTCACACGCCTTTCCTGACGTTCAAGAATAGCGATAGGTTCTTCAACGTAGTTCAATTTACTATCAAGCTCAGTGTCATAAAGAGGCATATGGGCCTCCTCATCTGCTAAACATTTCTTCTAATGGGACACGTGGAAAGTAGGATGAATCCCCGCGAGCTCCTCGGGTAATTCCAATCTATACGCTACCTCACCAACACGGGACAATATACGGAACATACTAATGAACCTTGGACTAAGCTTCCCCCCCTTACGAAAATGAATAATACCCTTCCAAGGAGAAACTTTCAACATAACCCGATCACCAGCCTCAAACACAATAGGCCTTCGCCTTTTATCCACATAGGACTTCTGACGATCCTGAGCGGCCTTCATAAAAGCCTTAATCTTATCGAGTTTCTCAGTCGTAGCCTCAACCACCTCCAGACTACCCAACTGCTTTTGAATAATGGAACCCCAACAGACCGGAGTCCTACACCTCTTACCATACAACATCTCAATCGGTGGCATCCCAATCGTGGCGTGGTAACTGTTATTATAAGAAAACTCGACTAACGGTAAGTGACGATCCCAATTACCACCAAAATCAATTATGAAAGCTCGCAACATATCCTCGAGAGTCTGAATGGTCCTCTCGGACTGACCATCCGTGTACGGGTGATAAGCGGTACTGATGAGAAGTTTGGTACCCATTTCCTCATGAAACTTCTTCCAAAACCTAGAGGTAAAATGCGTATCCCTATCCGAAACAATAGATACCGGCACCCCATGCCTAGAAACGATATCACGAATAAACACTTCGGCCAGCTGCTCAGAATTAAAAGTTTCTCGAATCGGCAAGAAATTAGCGCTCTTGGTCAATCTATCAATGATTACCCAAATGGTATCATAGCTACCCCTAAGAGTACGAGGCAGTTTAGTCACAAAATCCATCGTAAGATGCTCCCACTTCCACTCAGGTATTTCCAGAAGTTGAAGTTTCCCGAAAGGCTTTTGGCGCTCGGCCTTAACTTGCAGACACGTCAAACACTTACGTACGTACTGAGCCATGTTAGTCCCGGTGCTGATCGATACGAGATCCGCACGAGGTCTAGGAGTGCGGAATCCTCCTAGACTCGTATATGGTGTATAGACGAAGAACACAAACACGTACACGATCAAATACACAAACAAATACAAGAATGGATAATCAAATCTGCAGATTCATATAATAATAAAACACGTTACATACCGTAACATAAACAGAAACACGACTGACCCGAGGTGAGCTCTACCTCGGGTCGTCTCACACGACTCTCACTCTCTTGCTCTCTCTTGACACTCAAACTGTAACACACACTCTCTGAATTACTGGATTCACTCTACATAACCTAACACGACACATGTATATATAGACAATCTTCACGGGCTTGGGCTTCAGTAGGCGAAGTTGTTCATAACTTCGCCTAGGGCGAAGTTGTGATAACTTCGCCTAAGGCAGAAGTTGTTACAACTTCGCCGCCGTTGGCGAAGTTGTTATAACTTCGCCTAGGCGAAGTTGTGCTAACTTCGCCTGTGACGATCCGCTGGTCAGAATTGCATAGCGACGGTCACAGAATGCACCAACAAGCCACCTTATACTTCATCGCAGGCCACCAATAGTTTTTCTTCAGGTCTTGGTACATGTTGGTCGCGCCCGGATGAATGGAATAGCGCGACTTGTGTGCCTCATCCAATATTTTACCCCTGAATCCCCCGTACCTAGGTACCCATAAACGCCCATCATTATACTTCACCCCATCACCGACGTCTTCCAACAATGTTTCTTGTCCCTATACACTCCGACATAATCCATTCCACCTGTAAGGCTTCGTTCTGAAAGTTGGCTATCTGCTTCAAAATATCGGGTTTGAGAATAAGCTGGTAAGATTTCACACGGATAGGTTTCGGTCTCTCCTTCCGGCTCAATGCATCAGCTACCACGTTAGCCTTACTGGGATGGTACATAATCTTCAGATCATAATCCTTAACCAAAAACAACCATCGATGCTGCCGCATACTCAGTTCCTTCTGTTCGAATAAATACTTTAAGCTCTTATGATCGGTATAGATAACACAAGGGACACCGTACAAATAATGCCTCCACAACTTAAGCGCAAACACAACCGCTGCCAGCTCCAAATCGTGGGTAGGATAATTCGCCTCATGAGGCTTTAACTGCTGCGAGGCATAAGCGATGACTCGGCCTCGCTGCATCAGAACACACCCAAGCCCTTGGTAAGAGGCATCAGAATAAACAACTAGATCGTCGGTGCCATCGGGTAATGCTAAAATCGGAGCATGCGTCAACTTGATCTTTAATTCGAGAAAAGCCTTCTCCTACTCAGTACCCCAAACAAACTTAACACTCTTCTTGGTCAACTTGGTCAATGACGAAGCAATTTTCGAAAAGTCGAGAATAAAGCGGCAGTAGTACCCCGCCAAGCCCAGAAAGCTACGGATTTCAGACGGAGACTTAGGAGATTCCTATTCGTTTACGGCTTCCACATTTGCAGGGTCAACCAAAATACCACTCGGGTTAATAACATGACCCAAGAACTGAACCTCGCTTAACCAAAAAGAACACTTAGAAAATTTCGCGTACAGCTTGTTCTTTCGTAGAGATTCCAAAACTTCCGTGAGATGACTGGCGTGATCGGATTCGCTTTTGGAATACACAAGAATGTCGTCGATGAACACAATAACCGAATGATCGAGCATCAAGCCACGCACCCGGTTCATAAGATCCATGAACGCAGCCGGTGCGTTGGTCAAACCGAAAGACATCACGAGGAATTCTTAATGCCCATAACGAGTGCGGAAGGCAGTCTTAGGGATATATTCCTCACGAATTTTCAACTGATGATACCCGGACCTAAGGTCGATCTTTGAGAACCAACTAGCTCCTTGGAGCTGATCAAATAAGTCGTCGATCCTTGGTAGAGGGTACCGATTTTCCACAGTGAGTTTATTCAATTCACATTTGTCAACGCATATCCGCATGCTACCGTCCTTCTTCTTAACGAACAGGACCGGGGAACCCCAAGGTGAGATGCTCGGTCAAATGAAGCCCTTGTCGAGCAAGTCTTCCAATTGAACCATCAGTTCTTTCATTTCATTCGGTGCTAGACGGTAAAGAGCTCGAGCAACGGGTTTCGCGCCCGGCACAAGGTCTATCTGGAACTCGACCTCGCGATCCGGCGGCACATCTGACAAATCATCTGGATTTACATCCGGGAAATCCCAGACAATAGGAACATCACCGACGGTAGCCACCTCGGTTCTCTCGTTTATAGAATACGCCAGATACGCCCCGCACCCCCGCTACATCAGTTTTCCCGCCTTAAGCATGGATATGATATGTGGCGTCACACCATTCTGATCACCAATGACCGTAATTTGGGTCACATCCGGGGCCCTTAGACGTACGAGTTTCTGACCACAAACGATCTGAGCATCAACACTTGCGAGCTAATCCATCCCAAGCACCAGATCGAAACAACCAAGCGGCATCAAGAATAGCCGCACCAGAAATCTATACCTAGACAACTAGATGGAACAACCCTGGATAGCCCTAGACACAGAAACGGACTTTCCTACAGCAACCTCAACCTCAAACACAACGACTACGCGCTCGGGTGATTTATTCAACGAGGAACAGAAAGCGGTAGACACAAAACTTCTACTGGCACCCGAATCAAATAAGACCGATGCTTGTAATTCATCAAGTAAAAAGGTACCTGGGATAATATTACAATACTGCTTAGCTACATGATCACACATACGATTCATCCTTCGCGTCTCTCTTGGAGATGAATAAGGAAAAAGTACCTGAAACAACGTCCGCATCATCCTTCGCGTCTCTCTTGGAGATGTTGAAGGCCCTCGACCTTGCCTTCGGCTTCTCTTCCACCTTCCCCCTCGAGGAAGTCCCCTGACTGAACCCCCCCCCCCCCCCCCCCCCGCCCTGCTGGTAGGACAGTTTGATGCCAAGTGGCCGGCACCCTTACAGCGGAAACAAGTCAACATCAGACACTCGAAATGGGGTGTCTAACATTATCACATCGAAAACAGGAACCAGATCCAACCTTACATTCCCCCTTGTGCTGTTTCCTTCACTTATTGCAATTACCAACCGCCGCATCCCTCTTAAATTCTGAAGGCTCAGTCTTTACCCTCTTCTCAGATGAATTAAAATTGGTTCCCTCGGGCCGCTTACCGTACGAATTTGAGTTCCATGTCTTCCTAGTCTCTGTCGGCGGTAACTTCTCCATCTGATCATACAATGTACCTGCTAGGGTAACCACCGAGTGAAACGAGCTCATGTCGGTGGTCACCACACCCCTGCGAACATACACCGGAAGACCCTTCACATACTTCTTAATCCTTTTAGCTTCAGGAGTAACTAGGTCAGGACATAATCGAGCCATCTTATTAAACTTCGTGGTATACTCCCGATGCGTCATACTACCCGCCTCTAAGGTCAAGAATTCCTGTTCAATCTTATCCAATTCATGTGGAGGACAAGACTGATCAAGAACCAATTTCTTCAACTCATCCCACGTCATCCTTCTAATCGAACGATCACCCATGGCCTATGCCAGATTATCCCACCAACACAGTGCCTCAGAACGAAACGAGGCAGTAGCATAATTCACCATGTCATCCCCCTTGCACTTACTAACTCTTAGAACGGCCTCCATCTCCCTCACCCACTGATGTGCTGCCAAAGCATCCTTAGTACCATCGAAAGACGGAGGGTCACATTTATTTAAATCTCTTTACGAACAACCCCGGGTAGATACATTAATAGCACGGACCTTCTCTTCATCCTCACTCGGCACATACACCTCTTCTTCCTTGGCTTGCGTTTCCTTACCCTTCCCTTCCTTATCCGAACTCTTACCAACCAATGATTCCTCCATGGCCCTAACAGCCTCAACAACGATCTCGGGAATGGCGCTATGGAGAACCTGATAAACCTCGTCCGCGATAGCCGCGCACATTGCAGGATCTAAGGCGGGGTTATCCCCCTCCTCATGAATCGGGGTTTCTTCCTGCTGGGGAGTAGGGATCTCGCTCTCCGCTTCGGCACGTGGCTTACGACCACGACCACGACCATGAATACTAGGACGGCCTCTCTTAGCTGCACAAGTATTAACCACAAGTTATCCCTACAATGACAGAATATTAACACAGTCAAGTACAAGTGGCATTTAGAACATGTAAGGTAAGGGTAAACTACTAATGACGTTGATCAGGTGTAATTAGTCGTTTACTTTACCCGCCCATCCTAATCACCCCTCCCCATAACCACATTAGCATTCTATCTAACACTTAAACAATTAATCACATACTGGAACTTTAGAATTCAAAGGAATGACAAACAATTAAAGTTACCACTTAGCGTGCAGCTACTCGCGGTGGGCATACTAGTCTCTTCCCTTACAGTTCAAGTCCGAGCATTCGGTGATGCTCTGATCCCTCGAACCATGGCTCTGATACCAACTTGTAGGACCCCGAATCCCAGGAATCCTACAGTTGGTATTAATACAAAATACTTGCAAAAATACTTAAACTCAAAAACGGTGCACTCCATTAAAATAACCAATACAGAGTATAATTTAGCGGAAAATCATAATTAATAAAACGAGTTCCCAAAACCCGTGAATTATGCCCAAAACAAAATTGAAATTTATTTAATAAAATGTTAAAAAAAATGTTTATTATTAATAAAACTTCTGACTAAGCACGCCCTCCACCATCCAAGTAGCTTTGTGCACGTCCAAGCGGTAATGCATCCTCCTCCTAACCTGAAACTCACACTAACATGCACACAAAGTCAGCTTGAGCTGAGTAAGTTCAAGTTTTGTTAATTAACATCTATAATAATAATAATCATAATAGTCATTCCAAGAGTTTCAAAATAATATGGATATAACAGTTAGGCCGTCATAAACAATAAGTAATCATCCTTATATGTATATATAAACATCCTTATAATTATATGTAAACATCCTTATAATTATATCCCTACATATATATCATCCAAGTAATAACATCAGGGTCGAGCACACGTACAACCCAAACACATAACATCTTATCCAACATATGCAAACACAAAGTAGGCATACATAAACATTCTTAGTCGATAACGACTAAATAACATCGCCAAATACTGTCCATACAATAATATATGTACAAACATACAATAACATCATCTCAAGGCCTACCCAATACAAGCAAGCCCATACAAAATAATTTAACGGTTCATCGAGCAAAATCGTTTAGGTGTGCATGCTAGCCCAAAAACTTAAAAGACTAAAATGGGGCATCAAGAAATCACCTGACACAAGGCACATATTCACCACAAGCTAGAGAACCCCTAAGTATCCCCAAAACTCAAACGCTTGTCGGTTTACATACAAACATTACTAACGACATCGAAAAACTCGTTTATCCTACGAGACGTTCTAACATGGTTCGAGTTACCTAAAGCCTCGACCTCATCAAACTCAGTCAGAACAGCCCTCGGGGCCTTACGTTCACCAAAACGACCCTTAGATACTCCCGGGAATAAAGAATTCTCAAATTACCCCTGGAAGCACTAGGTCATACTAACACGCGCGTTTAAGAGTTGTTTAGGCAATTATCATCCAACTTAGCCCCGTGTGGACCCAATATGATAAATTCACAGCTAACAAGTCCACACGACGCTACACGAGTCAAATGGGTCAGTAACTCGCAACTAAAATGCACCAACTATTCAATAACGCAAATGCGCGTTGTACCGACCTGTTTGAGTAACCGACAACCAATTCAGCCCCAATATTTATAAAAATCATTTTTAAACAGCCCATACACTAAAACGAGGCTATCCGAACTGAATTGGTTATCACTTACTTCATATCTCACGTTAAACGCAACAATCTACCATTCTAGCCAACCGAAAACAATCTTTCAAACTACAACTAGTTGACCAATCAAACGAACACCAATGAACATTATTTTAAAGTATGTTATACTAGACATACCTAGGAAGATTTTGGTGCAAAAACCTCAATCAAAACAGTCCCAAAACTGCTCAATTGGATAGCCACCCGGTTAACCTAAAACAAGCCATTTATCGATCAATACGCGTGATATAATTATCAAATAAGGTGTAAAAAACTTGTAGGGACATAGTGCTAAACTTCAATTGAAGTTTTATACTCAAACCTTGGCTGCAAAAAGAAAAATTGGG
This sequence comes from Bidens hawaiensis, assembly GCF_021521415.1. Taxonomy (NCBI): domain Eukaryota; kingdom Viridiplantae; phylum Streptophyta; class Magnoliopsida; order Asterales; family Asteraceae; genus Bidens; species Bidens hawaiensis. The sequence continues at coordinate 161,821 of NW_027496074.1, forward strand.
GGGTGGGGGGGCTGCTCTTGTTGCGCCGATCGGATAAGAAGTGAGGGGGGGGGGTTAGGGTTTTAAGTTTTGTGTTATAATAAAAAATGTTTCATCCTAGCCCCTCCAAATTGAAGGATATGACAACTTGAATGAAAAGTTGAATGATTTAACGTACCGGGGTGACGAGAAGGTTTCCGAGGAATGCCGGTTAAGTCCCGAGTTATACATACTTTACAAACATTAAATCTTTAAACCAAAAATTAAGGGGTGTTACAAATGCGAATTGTTTCCATGAATCGCATCGCATAGCCATGCGATGCGAATTGTTTTTATGCGATACGAATGGTTTTCGAATTGTTTTCATGCGATGCAAATGGTTTTCATGCGAATTTTTTGCATGTGATGCGAATGGTTTTCATGCGAATTGTTTCCATGCGATGCGAATTGTTTTCATGTGATGTTAATGATTTTCATGAGAATTGTTTGCATGCGAAGCGAATGGTTTTACATGCGATTCAAATTTTTGATGCATTTTGATAAATGCCTATTAACGAAAATAAAATTTTTCCAAGCTATCCCATGGACCCTGCTAGGGGCTGCCGCCCCTAGACCCTGCTACCAGGGGCGCTGCCACCGGACCCCGTTAGTTGAAGGGTTCATTAAAGTTAATACACGACTTGGGCGTCTCGGTTATATTATTATTGTATTATTGTTAATGTAAGGGGTATTTTGGTAATTACCCCATTCGCTCTAATGTAAGGCTATTCGTTTCCCCGTAACGAATAAGCCACATTCGTTATAATTGTAAGCCACATTCGTTAACCTTGATTAACGAATGTGACAACGAATGAAGGCAATTCGCTAAGTATAATGTAATACGAATGAGGTTGTTCATTCGTTAGATATAATGTAACGAATGACACATTCGTTAAGTTAACGAATGTGTCATCCCCTATATATACTTGTAAGCTTATCAATAATGTAACAGAGCTTTTATTATTAATCCTTTGCCTCGTTACTCTGCTGAAATCCTCTCTGAACACACACAAACACACACTAACAACATTCATCCTAATCATATTGATTACACAATGATTATCACAATGCGTTAGTCCCGTTACGGATCTTTCAATGTGATATCAATATACTCAACGGTTAGGCGGAAACTAACCACTAAGTTGATTCCATAAAACAACCTAGAACACACAAAACATGATAAAGAAGCTTCAAAACACACGTATATTATACGTCGGGTGCTTAAGCCCTTTTGTTAACCTACACGGGTAAAATAATAATAATGAACGAACAACCCTAACTTCGTTAACATACATGAATATATATCCTACCAACTAGGCCCAAATCAGTCTAAAAGCCCATCGAGATCAACTGATCTCGGTTTACAAACATAAGCCTAAATCCAAAACCAATACTACAAAGCATAAACCACATATTACGACCCAACATTCTCCCCCTTGGTTTATTGCTTAATTTCAGCCATTAAAAATTCCAACTGAAGACCTCTAACATATTTCCATACCATCATTTCTGCCTTCCGGTGTATAAACTGTGGCTTCTAAATAGACACTTGGAAGTTGAGTGTCTTATTTAGTGCCTTTATTCCGGTAATAGTAACCCCGGCTAGTAATCCGGCACTAGTCATGCTACTTCCCGACGGAAGTAGATGATCATGACTTTTGTTAATGAAAACAACAACAGATATTAGGCTTGATTGACTCAGAAGTGTCAAACACGATGTATCTTTGGTAGAACCAACAAATTCTCGGTCACGGTTTGACCGAGAATGCTTCAAAATGTCCTCAAGCCGAATATCTCTCTGGTTTATTAAGAGAATCTGGTCAGTCCACACCAAAAACCTGAGAATACCATCCATCGTCATCATTACATCACCAATCACCATTGATGACCAACTCTGTAGCTACAAACAATGACTAAAACAATGTTTAGTAACTTCAAGAGAAATAAACTTACCAAACTGATCATCACCGTAAATCCTTCAACCATACAGATTATGGAAACACCTTGAATAGGTTTCTTTACCTTTTAAAGAAATCTGATTGAAAACATAAGGAGACAAGAAATGATTGACGACGGCGAGTAGGTGAGAGATTTGATGGTTATAATTTCGGAAGATTATGGAAGATATTGGAAGATGCAAATTTCAAGAGTGATTAATAAAGTGCAATGAGTGGCTTTTAAACTTCCAAGACATAACCGTCTAGGCCGAAAACAAATATAGATCGAGAACGCGTACAGACCGAGAACAATCATCTTGAGCCGAGAACTCATCCAGGACAGTTTTCTGGACAACTTAATCAGGCCGAGAACTAAGACACTAGTTGGCCCATAGTAGTTGTAAAATTTTTATGTTTGAAAACAATCCTGAGTCATGAAAATTGATTTCTTAAGGACATCTGTTTTCGACACGAGTACATATGTGGTAACACTAAAAAATAGAATAAAATAAAATAAAATAAAAAACAAAAATAAAATAAAATAAAAAACAAAAATAATTTACATTTCTAGCAAATTTATCAAATATTGGGATCAAATTTCAGCAGTTTAAAACAACCAGCCCTTTTTTTTAAAGAAAAGATCTGAACATGAGATCATATTGATTAGGATACTTTAACAATGATTCATTTTCAGCATTATTATGACATAGTGAGAACGTTGAAGGCAGGTAATTAGAAACTTATAATGACTTTCATTGCTCCAGTGATATGCTTAGGTTCAATTAGGCATAAAGCTTATATGGACATCACTTATGGACCTATGATGCCCACTATCTCTTCTCAAGGCTTATTTGGCTTTCCCCAGATCACCCCAATTTGACTCCAACCCCCTAATGCTTGATCAAAAGAATTTTCTTTATATAAAACAATTTTAAGCTTTAAGGTTGAATGTTGGACTTACATGCCATCCAGAATTACAAGCCTTACATTCAGGGTGTTTAGGACTTACTTGTATGCCCTACCCCTGTAGTTCCCTGGTGCCCCTTTAAGCTTATAAAAACAAATTTAATTTGTAATAATTTTCATATATATATATACAATTTTTTTTTTTAAATTTTGGCGATCAAAATACTAACGGGCTCGTGTATGACTAGGTAATTACTTTTCTGCCTATCATTCGGAGAGATGTATCTTGGGACTTGCAAACATCTTTAAAATGAATCTCCATAATAAGTTTAACAGATTTAGTTCATATCACTTTAAACTTTTACTTATTATGGAAAGCTACCGTACACATCAATGACTAATCTGAAGCCTTTTTAGCTTAATAACTTCACACGTTAAGCACACATAATCAATTTATCTATCTTTTCTCAAGGATTGGATCAATTTTCATTTGAAAATATTTTAAGCTTCTATTAAGCTTTGGCTGAATAATAATATCACTTCCCTGATGATAATTTCGAAGACAACTTTAAAAATCAGTCACCCTAGTCACCTTTAGTTTTCAGGTGAATGGTTATCCCATGTTTTACAGGTAGACTATAGGACCAAACGCATACGAGTATATGTCCCTCAAACCTAGGTGACCGACATAATTTTCAGTGAAAGAAAAAAAGTTTTATGTTCAGTCGCCCCGGTCACTCAGTTCTAAGGTTAATGGCTATCCCGTGAATTATGAGTTGATAACAGGACCAAACATATGAGATATGTCCGTTGAACTTGAGTAACCGACGTAATTTTAAGCAACAGAACAAAACATATATATATATATATATATATATATATATATATATATATATATATATATATATATATATATATATAGGGGTGGGTTCTAGTGAAAACTCCTCTTAAAGAAAAAACTTAAAAACTCCTAAAAACTTCTAAAAAACTATTTTTTATTAAAAAAAATTTTTTTTTGAAGTTTCTTTTTTTCCATTATTCTTATATGTTGTTATTGGTTTAAAAAAAAAAACTTGTCGGTAACCTCGTCGGTATACTGCGCATGTGTAATAGTGTGCATTGCATATATGCAAAAGTGTTTGTATTGTATAGAATACAACACTATTGCACATATTTGATACACACTACTGTATATATGCAATATAAGACTAATACACACATCGAATACACATTAGTACGTATGTGTAATACAACATTAAAGCACATGTGCACCGCATCGACTTTTATTTTATTATTATTTTTTTTCCATATAATACAACACTATTACACATATACAATACACAATTATTGAATATATGCAATAAAACACTATTAAACTCAACAATACATAGTAATACACATGTGTAACACAACGGTATCGCACAGTAATACGTATGTGCATTACAACGGTTTTTTATTTATTTTTTATTTATTTTTTTATATTTTTCGAGTGAAATATAAGAATAATGGCTAAAACAGAATTTTGAAAATATTTTTTTATTTTTAATTAAAAATAATTCTTTAGGAGTTTTTTAGTTTTCTCTCTAAAAGTGAGTTTTCTCTTGATCCTCTCCCTATATATATATATATATATTAGGAGCTTTTTAGTTTTCTCTCTAAAGGTGAGTTTTCTCTTGATCCTCTCCCTATATATATATATAATATATATATATATATATAGGGAGAGGATCAAGAGAAAACTCACATTTAGAGAAAAAACTAAAAAACTCCTAAAGAATTATTTTTAATTAAAAATAAAAAAATATTTTCAAAATTCTGTTTTAGCCATTATTCTTATATTTTCTAATATTTCACTCGAAAAAAATAAAAAAAATAAAAAAAAACCGCTGTGATGCACATACGTATTACTGTGCGATACCGTTGTATTACACATTTGTATTACTATGTATTTTTGAGTTTAATAGTGTTTTATTGCTTATATTCAATATTTGTGTATTGTATATGTGTAGTAGTGTTGTATTATATGGAAAAAAAATAATAAAATAAAAGTCGATGTGGTGCACATGTGCGTTAATGTTGTATTACACATACGTACTAATGTGTATTCGATTTGTGTATCAAATATGTGCAATAGTGTTGTATTCTATGCAATACAAACACATTTGCATATATGCAATGCACACTATTACACATGTGCACTATACCGACTAGGTTACCAACAAGCTTTTTTTTTTTTTTTGAACTAATAACAATATATAAGAATAATGGAAAAAAATAAACTTCAACAAAAAATTTTAAAAAAAAGTTAAAAATAGTTTTTTAGGAGTTTTTAGGAGATTTAAGTTTTCTCTTTAAGAGGAGTTTTCACTAGATCCCACCCTTATATATATATATATATATATATATATATATATATATATATATATATATATATATATATATATATATATATATTGATAACGCACACACACTCTTTTTTTCTTTTTCTTTTTTTCCCCCTAAATTTGTACATTAATTAATGAAAAACGAAAACATTTATGTAGAAAATTTAACCTTAAAGGTACTCAATTTTCAAAACGTAACATCTTAAGAAACCCTACAAGCACATTGAATCTGTCTGTTCCGACCGATTTTGTAAATAGGTCCGTCACATTATTATTAGTGTGGACCTGTTCAAGATGAATTAGCTTCCGGTCGTAACAGTCACGAATAAAATGAAGTTTAATATCAATGTGCTTGGTTTTAGAATATTGGACCGGGTTTTTAACAATGGCAATTGCAGCATCATTATCACAGAAAATAGGAGTGTCAAGAACTTCCAAACCGTAGTCCAGTAATTGATGTTGCATCCATATGACCTGAGAACAGCAGGCAGAAGCAGCAACATATTCAGCCTTAGCAGTGCTTGTGGACACCGTTTGTTGTTTCTTGGATTGCCACGAAATGAGTCGATCTCCCAAAAATTGACACCCAGTAGATGTCGATTTCCTGTCAATATCATCACCTCCATAATTGATGTAAGTAAAAGCATACAAATCAAATTCTGAATTCTTGGGGTACCAAAGACCAAGCTTTGGTTGCGCTTTCAGATATCTAAAAAGTCGTTTAACAGCAGTTAAATGAGAGAGTTTAGGATTAGCCTGGAAACGGGCACATTCACAGACCGTGAACATGATGTTAGGGCGACTGGCTGTAAGATACATTAGGGACCTGATCATCGATCGATAGTACTTTTGGTCTACGGGTTTCCCATCAGGATCTGAAGAAAGAAGAGGTCTTTCAGCCATAGAAGTCGCCATACTTTTGGAGTCCTGAAACTCAAATTTTGCCAATATATCCTTGGCATATTTCCCTTGATGTAGTAGAATGCATATCGAGCTTTGCCGAACCTGCAAACCCAGAAACATGGTCATTTCCCCCCAATGAGCTCATCTCAAACCTTTTCTTCATAACCTCTTCAAACTCATAAAAAAGAGCAGTGCTGGTAAAGCCGAAGATGATGCCATCCACATAAATCTGAACCAATATCAAATCATTTCCAACAGTCTTTATGAACAGTGTCTGATCAATGGTTCCACGCTTATACACGTGCTCCAAAGGATGAGTAGTCAATGTTGCATACCATGCTCGAGGAGCTTGATGAAGGCCGTAGAGAGCCTTGTCCAGCTTATAGACATACGACGGATGCTTGGAGTCCACAAAACCTAGTGGCTGATTCACATAAATTTCTTCCTTTACCTCACCATATAAAAACGCTGTCTTGACATCCATCTGATAGACCGTGAAACCCATGTACGATGCATATGCCAAGAATATCCAAATGGCCTCAAGACGAGCCACTGGAGCGTACATCTCAGTATAGTCCAAACCCTCAACTTGACGAAAACCACGAACCACAAGCCTTGCCTTTTTTCTAACAATAACCCCCGAGTCATCCTGCTTATTACGAAAAACCCATCTCGTATCTAGTGACTTTTTCCTGGCGGGTAGTTCAACCAACCGCCAGACCTTGAGTTTCTCAAACTGATTGAGTTCCCCATACATGGCGTCAACCCAGCTTGGTTCTTGCAGAGCCATATCAAACGTCTTGGGCTCAATTTTTGAAATGAAGCAAGAGTACAAGCAGTTGTTGATTGTTATAGTCTGACTTCTGGTTGAGACGCCAGCTTCAAGGGGACCAATAATACTGTCAATGGGGTGATCCCATTGAATTATTGATGGAATGGAGTGATCAGAAACAGAACAACTTGCTGGTAAATTGGTTCGATCTTCGAGGGTTTTAGTGAGAGGGTTCCTCCACTCCGATGCTGCAATACTGTGTGAGTACGAGGTACTGGCAACATATTTGATGTGTTGTAAAACACATGTATTTTCCGCACCTTTTATCTACGTATTATATTATATTTAATGTGTTTTTACTTGTTTTATATAGGTTTCACATAGTTTTGATTATCTTGTAGGCAAAGGGTTGAATTGAAGAAAAACCGAGCTTCTTGAGCAGTTTACGGGTCTTTACGCATACAATTTCAAGAAACAACTCAAGGCCCGGCCCGGTTACATATTGGAATATCCCAAGATACATTATATTATAATATATAAAAAAGAAAAAAAAAGCTAAGGAGGGAAGGCTGGTTGCGATAGGACAAAAGACAAGGGAAGAAATGAAAGATTTTTCGGCTAGGGTTTGATCGTGTGAAGGCTAAGGAGGGAAGAAGAAGTAAGAGCCAAGTGTCGGAATCGTTCTCCATCAGTTTTTACAGACAAGGAGCAGCCCCATAATCATCTTATATCCTTTCTTGTTAAACTTTGTTCATCACTTTTATTATTCTTGATCAATTGTTGAATTGTTTTGCAATTGATTGAGAGATAGAATTGTTTATGATATTTTTTGATCATTGAATGCTTGAATTGATGTTTGAGATGAGTTATACAATGGTTTTATTAAATGTTCATGGCTGTCCAAATATGATTAGAGGCTAAACATGTTAGTTCTACCTAGGAATGATGAAAATTGTTAGTGTTTGATGAGTTTTATGGATGGTTTGATTGATAGACCTTAATTGTTATTGTAAAGTTTGATTTATATTTAAAATATGTTGTGTTTAGGGGCTGGAAATTATATCAATTTATTGCTTAAACCCCCTTGCGTTGGTTGATCAGTTTTGTGTTGATTGATCGGTGCATTGTTTGATTCTAGACTTTGTGTTTAGGGTTTGTTTGCGCTAGGTACAACAGTCGGGTTTTGTTGCGTGATTTATTGGTTAAAGTACAGCGGTTAGACACCTTCTTAGAGACCGAGGGGAGATAAGAAGTTAGGGTCGTCTCATTGCCTTTACATGTTAGAATAAGAATTGTGCGAGAGCGAGTTTGTTTCTTGTCCGGATTAGGTGTTTTGAGCGACTAGTTGATCTATTTGGTTTAAGTTGAATTGCTCCTCTATCCTTGGTTGTGTAGTATTCATTACCATTAGGGAGTGTTGGTGAGACCGAGAGGTGAGTCAACATTAGAACACGTTAACGATTGTTTCCCGGTTTGGTTGTTTTAGCCGATTTTGAGTTGTTTAGGCTTGTTGAGTGAGAGCGAGAGGTAATCCGGTGAGCCCGAGCGACCCTTAGTCATGTCATCCTTAGGAGCTGGTGTCTTGATATCATCCAATCCGTTAGCTTGTCAGCTCTATAGTTTGATTCAGACCAAGGTAGACGTTTATCTCCATCCGAAGTTAACACAGTTAGTTCCCCGTTAAGTTTGCTATTTTTGGTAACTTTTGTCAGTCAGTCCAGTTAGTTCAGTTAAGTTATTAAAAATCAAAAATTAATTAAATATTATTCTTAGGTAGGTCTTGTCTAGGGTTAGTGATCGTTAGCGTCTTACGTGTCTTCGTGTTCGATACTTGGACTTCTTAGGTCTATACTACTTGCGATCGGTACACTTGACGGTTGTGTGTGGTTTTAGGATTTTCGTTTTATATTTAAAGCGTAGTTGTGAGGGTCATTGTTATAGGGTTATCCGACACACACCAATATTCATTTGGAATGGTATCAGGGAATAGAGTGCTACCGAATATCGGACGAATATCGCTCTCCCCCTCAACTGATGACATCTCTACTGGGGAAGGCTTTTGTTAGGGTACAGTGTTGTTAACCATCTCTTCTAGATCCTTTGTTGACAGCTGAGTGATACCTGAAGGTACCGACGGGTCCACACTCAGCATAGGAAATTCTTGAGTATTGGAAGAAACATCTTCTTCATCATCGTCAACATTAGAAGTTCCTCCCCCTGAGTTATCTGAATCAATTACAGGGAACAGATTGAACAGGTTGAACAGACTGTCATAGTCAAACAACCAGTTAGGCCCCACACGAGCATCTGTCGCATTTTCTTCCAACCAGTGCACATCATATGACTCTACAATCTATTTCGATGCCTTGTTGTAGACTTTGTAGGAAGTTCGACCAGCATAACCAACGAAATAACAATCATCTGTCTTAGCTTCGAACTTAGGATTCGACTCAAGATTCAACAAGGTGCACGGACATCCGAAGGCTCGAAAGTGTGTGATTGTGGGCTTGTGACCATAAACAATTTCGTAGGGAGTCTTCATCTGAGATTTGTTGATCAACACCCGATTTTGAATGTAACAGGCGGTGTTGATCGCTTTAGCCTACAAGAATAATGGTAACTTTGAATCACATAACATCGTTCTTGCAGCTTCAATCAAAGTACGGTTTCTTCTTTCAGCAACACCATTCTGCTGCGAGGTACGGGCTGAGCTATACTGACGAAAAATTCCCTTTTCGGCACAAAAGTGATTCAGTGTAGAATTCTTGAATTTCGTGCCATTGTAACAATGAATCCCTTTGACCCTCAAGTTCAAATGATTTTACATGAGCACCACGAACTTCTTGATCAATCCAGCTGTCTCACTATAATTTGATAAGAAAAACACCCAAGTGAAACGAGAGTAGTCGTTGTTGATGACCAGACAGTGATTACTTCTAGATAGACTCAAGACATGAACTGGACCGAACAGGTTCATATGAAGCAATTGAAAGACACTTGAAATGGTATTAATCATCTTTGGCTTGTGTGATTTTCAATGATGCTTGCTCAACGCACAATCCACACACTTCTCAATCATCACAAAATCTTTAACTGGCAAGCCTCATACAATGTTGTTCTTTGCAAGACGATTCAGGTGTTTGTTATTGGCATGACCAAGATGACGATGCCACAGCATGGCATTATGTTCTGACACTTTTGAGAACAAGAATGTAATTTCGTCAGGAACATTCTTGTTCATGTCAATCAGATAAGCATTATCTTTTCTCTGAGATCTTACCAGAACCTACTCCTCTGGTATGACAATATCAGGTTTCAGAATCAAGCATTCTTTGTTGGTGAAGTGTGTAGAAAAACCCTTATCACAGATCTGTGATACGCTGAGCAGACTGTCTTTTAGTTCTTGAACATAGTTAACATTTTCAAACTTCAAAACTCCATTACTCACGGTACCCTTCTGAGTAATCTTTTCCTTCTCTCCTCCCGCAAAGGAAACATATCCGCTGTTAAATAACTGAATGTCACTCAGCTGAGATATGTCCCCTGTCATGTTCCTGGAACAGCCACTATCTACAAACCATGGTCGGATAATATTCCTCCACATTTGTTCCTGCACAGTGTGCAAGATTAATTAGCTTTGGTTACCCAGTCCATTGTAGTCCTGGGTAATCCTGACTTGGTTAACCGTGTCATGGGTTTCCTTGACATATCGTCATTATTATCAAAAATCGAATTGAACGACGATGAGGACTTTGTTACCGGCGACTTGGGCAACCATTCGTAGTTTGGTTTTAAAGCCTTGTGACTTGCACAAGTGGTTGACTTAGTCTCTAGTCTACGCACAGGATACACGTTTAAATTTACCCTGGTAAGCATTATCGGTTCAGAGGCCCACTTTGGTCTTGGAACCGAGACCGTGTCTCCTTTTCGCTTTTGGGTCACAATGGGCTTAGATTTGGTCGGATGAGAAATTGACATGTCCGCCTTGTTTTTCTTCCAATTACCGTCAGAGGGCTTCGCCTTGTAATACCTTATGTTATTTGAGGTAAAGCTTTTGGAGGTATTCCGAGGCATAGTCCTTTGATGGCGTCTGTAGTATGGAACATAAGGAAGTCTAGAGCAATTTCTTGCAATGTGACCGGGAATGCCACAGTTGAAACAGGTTTGCCTTTTAATGTAAAAATCATTGTAGCCGACTCCCGGTCTTGCTCTGTTGTGTGAGCTTGTTTTTCCATCTATGGACTTATCATTAGAAACTTCACAGTTAACATTACAGGAACCCTTTTCTTTCACAAACTTAGGTGACAAACGTTTATTTTGGTTTTCAAGTTCATCAATTTTATTAAAGGACAGATCACTGCCTCTTGAAGTTCTAGAAAAGGTAACCAAACGATCATCTTTGCTCTTAAAAACAGAGCCCACACACACATCAGTAGCATTGTCATTTAAAACAAATGAAACAGGCAAATTTAAGGAAACAGAAGAGTCAACAGGTGATTCATCATCTTCCTCAGTGAAACACCGTGAAAATACCCCATCTAGTTTTTGGTCAAAAATGTAAATTTTAGAAGTTTTAGGGCTAAAAATGCCAACTCTGGAAGTAGAGGGACTGAAAATGAAAATTCTGAAATTTATGCATCTTCGGGTATCGTGAAGATGCAAAGCAGAACATCTTCACACATTGCGAAGTTGCTAGCACACATTTCTATGTTATCCAGTGACGTGGTGACACGTGGCAGCAATGGATTGACATGCAGGATTGCGGCGCCGTACATACATCTTCGCGTATCACGAATCACCATAAGCCGCATCTTCGCGTATCGTGAAGATGCACAATTTCGGCTATAAATAGGGAAGCTACGAGTTCGGTCATTTTCATCCCATTTTCACACTCATTTCACACACATAACCTAGGGAATCGAGACAAGAGAGTTTCGGGGTTCAAGGGCTGTTCTCACGAAGAAACGAGGTGTTGTTACGCTGCTAAATGAGCTGCTGATCTTGTAACCAAAGTACAAGCTGAATTGCTGCTGATTTCTTAAGTTCTTAAGTTTCGCCTAGCCGATTAAGGTAGGATTAAAGTTAAGTTACTTTACTCTTTACTTTAAATACCTACTTATAACTTAGTTAAGGGATAGTCATTAAACTGTTAATGTTTTCAATGTAATGTTTTACAAAGCAAAGACATTGCTTCCACGTGAAGTAATTTTACCAAAACTATTATTTTAACGGGCACGTAGTAACTAGAAGGGGGTATCATTAGTAGACTCTTCTTGCCTAAGGAAAGCAATTCGTATACATCCCAATCAACTGCGGGACCCGTTTGCTTACCTGGAGAAGTTTGGCAATGTGATATCCTTTATTAGGCCAAAGCGTGCTATTCCAAACGTCATATGTAAATCCAAATTATTTTCATAAACGACTATAACTATAATAAGATTAGGTCAAACCTAAGAGTCTGCTGATCAGACCTCGAGTCTGCTAAACTGAAAAAACTTAAAGTCTGCTGAATATTACCAACTAGGTACTTATGCAAACCTATTATGATATAATGGTTAATAGCATACTGAAGCTAAGGAGTCTGATATTTCCCAACCGATAATATAAGGTGAACACGTTAACCTCTTACTGTCTGAACTGATTTTACTCTTGTAATCGACTGGTTGTTTATTACAAAGAGTCTGATAAATGTTTGCATGAGATATAATCTCTAAAATCATTAGAATACAAAATAGATAATAAAAAGCAACTCAGACCGAATACACATGTGTCTGGATCCAAGCATAACTGATAATTGGCATACAAAACCAAGTCTGTCATAACCAGTTCTCCATAAGGGTTACATAGCCTAGGGGAAGGTTGTCTCCGAACAGGGCCTTTATACTCGGGGAACCTTTGAATTGTGTGTGTAGGGCAGTGGTACAAACCCAGGAATGGACATGCATTCCTACTGAGATTGTGAACAAAAAACTATATTTATATTTAACGACTGTTATAAACTGTTTTATCGAGTTAACGTTTCAGCAGCATATAGCTGACGTGTTTTTCCCACCCTTGTAGGTAATTAGAGGGCAATAGATGGTATACAAGGATTGGAGTCGTAGAGGTCGCTCAAGATGGCTTGTTTTTGAATATTATAAAATCCTTGTATTATTAACATCACTGTTTGTAAAACAGAAACTCGGGTGTTTAATTCCCGAGTCATTTTGATAACGTAAATTAATATTTTAAAATTTAAAGACTTCCGCTAAAATGGACCCGCTACTCTGATATATTTACAAAACAGGTACCAACTGTTGGTCACACTCCTAGGCCTTTGGTCGGGGTGTGACAGGTTGGTATCAGAGCCATCGGGTTCAGCGAATTAGTTATTAACATAAATTAGTACCTAAGCTTTAAACATTTATCTAATAAGTAGGGATAAGTTATGATTGGTAGTCTACCTATACCTAAGTTTATATATATGCAGATGTCGTATACAAATTATTATGGACAAAGACGTCGGGTTGCTAGGAGGTCAATTCCTACCACCGATGCCGAGCCATCTGATAGATCTAGCACAAATTTTAGTCCTAGATGGCCAATGGTAGCAGTGAACCCGACTGAACCGGTGTACACAAACCCGGCTGATCTGAATAACTTTAATAACCCGATGAATCCAAATCCGACGAATCAGATGAACCGATATCCTGTTGATAAAATCGATCCCTACCTGGCTTATGGAAGCCAACCCATATATGCTCTGGGAATCCCGGAAATGCCAATTGAAATATCAAGTGACACTTCAGAAAGTGTTCCGCTGATTGGTACCCCCGAACTACTATCCATATGATATGGAAGTTCAGAGTAGAGTTAAACAAGAAACAAGTACTGAATCTTCTAGTTTGATGAATTATCATTCCAACCAAAGTCTGTGGCATTTTGGATCACCACCACCAAGTGCCCATATTCTAGCAAGACCAAACCAAGGACCAATCCACTATTCTAAGGTTCCTGGTTTCCACCATACCGAGGTCCTATACCAACTGAGGCTGAACAAGCAAACGAGATATAGGAGGGGGCCCGTCTCATCGAGGAGTATTATACAAACAACCTTCCCGATGAGGAAATGCAAGCTTATGTAGAAAATCCTCACCTGTATCCCAAGGAAACCGCTTATCTTTTCCCTTCTGCATCTGCACCCGTAGGATATCCCAACTCTCCTAACTCAGTAATGGACAAATTAAGAAACGAAAGGGTTAAGAAGAAAAAGATAAGCAACAAAATCATCAAGAATTGTGGCAAAATGAAGAGCCTAGTTAAGAAATGGGCCAATGATTAGGATTATATAAACGTTGTTAATCAAGGAGGCTGTAACTCCTCTGATAAAAATGGTGCAAGACCATACAACAAATTCAAAGAGTTTGGCCAAAACAAAATCAGTAAAACAAACTCAGCCTAGCCATAGTATTTCGGTACATTCAAAAAGAAAAGACACTGAAAAGACAAAAGATGATAAGGAAAGGAAATAGGAAGGCTATGAAAGTTCCACTGCTGAACACGTCCCGAGCAAGACAAAAAGAGTAAAAGTCAGTAAGGGATGCACGTTTAAAGATTTTCAAGTGTATAAACCAAAGGAATTCTATGGGGATAAAGGGGCAATAACAACGTTCCGTTAGATTGAGGAGATGGAATCTATAGTAATTATAAGCAAATGCACCGAGGAGGAAAGTATCCAGTACTCCTCTCAGATGTTCAAAGGAGAGGCGCTGGAGTGGTGGAATACTTTGATTGAGATCAAAAGGAAGGAATAACATGTATAATCTAGAATGGAAGACTTTTAAAGAGTTAATCAAGTAAAGGTTCTGTCCTATTCATAAGGTGGGTCAAATCCAAACTAAGCTTTGGAATCATAAAGTCATTGGAACAAATATCAAGGAATATAACACTAAATTCCTTAAGTATTGCCAAATTGTACCGCATTTGGTTACACCAGAACATAACAAGGTGACGCGGTATATTTATGGGTTACCAAAAGAAATTCGTGATCATGTAAGATCACACATGCCTGCTACCATCGAGTCTGCTATTGAATTAGCAGGGTATTTAATGGAAAGGATGATCATAAATAAGGACGAAGAGAAGAAGGGTGTATTGGAAAAGAAAAGGGAGAATGATGGGAAGAGAAGGCTTGAGAAAGGGAAAGAAAGGTCGAATGTGTTTAATCGACTGATGTGTAAAAATTGTGGTGAGAAGCACGAGGGCAGATGTTTGAAGCCTACCCCTAAGACTGATGTATGCAAGTTTTATCCGTTTTCGACTTGCAATTTCTGTAAGAGGCCAGGACACAAGGAGGAAGATTGTAGGAAAAAGTTGATTGTTTGTTTTGAGTGTGGTGAAAAATGTCACTTCAGTGCGGAATGCACGAAGAAGAAACAGGTAGCTGCAGGCGCCAGTGGTAGTGGTGCCAAGGATGAGGGGAGAAAGGGGAATGCCTGCGCTTTCATGCTTAACACTCAAAAGGCGGGAGAATTACTAGATGTAATTACTGGTACGTTTCTTATCAATAACGTTTATTGTAACACCCGTTAACTCCGGTTTGAAGAACTAAAGCTTGTAGAGTATGTATAACTCTCGGGACTTAACCGACATTTCTCAAAAGCCTTCACGTCATCCCGGTACGTTAAAGAACCTAACTATTCCTTCTATTTTTCCGTACACTTGAATCTACAAGGACTAGAGTGTAATATCTTAAGTTATAACAAAAAAATAAAATAAAAACCCTAAACCTAACAGCAGCTGCGATCGGCACTTCCAGCCACCCCCTCCCTTTCGTGCTTCGACTTTTTGATCGATTCCAAGTTCCTAGAGGTAGTTCAAGGTATGTACTACAATCCCCTACACTCTTTTTGCTCACCCTTAATTGTTTTGATGCTCAATTTTGCCAAAACTTTTCGTTGGGCAGATTTCGGCTAGAGTGCAATTGACCCACTTCCCGTGGATAAAAATTAGAGTTTCCAGTGTAGAAAGATCCCCAGGTATGGCATTTACATCATATTAAAATTTCGTGGTCATTTGAGGTGTTTAGGTCGGTCAATCGATTTTAGTTCGAAAACTAGGGTTTATCGGGTGTAGAATTGCAAATTGTTGAGTTTGATGCGCTAGTTGATCGGGTGACCGACCGATTCTGTTCGTGCAGCCCTAGGGGGGTTTAAGGGCTGTGGAAAAGTTATTTTTTTGGTGCTCAGGGCTGTCGGGGTTAGTGCTTCGTCAATCGAGTTGGCGGTGCGCGAATTTTCGTTTAAATGTTAAAGCAAGTGTTGTAAAAAGGAACCGTCAACCCTATCAACTCGGGTGACATAATTATGATGAATGAAAAGGTTTAAGATGGACTTTGGTCCATTCGGGGCTGATTCGGTTAACAAATGGTTTTAAGGATTATTTCACGCGCATTCGATCCGATTTGACTATCTTTGGGCCTTGGGCCAAGTGTTGGGCCTTGGGCCAAGTTGTTGGGTCTTGGGCCAAGTGTTGGGCCTTGGGTCAAGTTGTTGGGCCGCCAAGTGTTGGGCCTCGGGCCAAGTGTTGAGCTTGTACGGCCCATTAGGCTAGAGTGTTCCTACAGTCTAGTTTTGTAACGCGTTATGTATAATTTACAGGCCCTTGCCTGTGATTTGCCCTTAGGAACTTCCTAGCTCGTTGCAAGTATTCGATCGATCTCAGGTGAGTTCATGATGCCCTTTTTACTCATTTTACTTTTGGGCTAGCATGCGCACCTAAATGTTTTCTTACTTGATGAAATGTTTTTAAAATGATTTTATATAGGCTTGCTAGTATATGGTAAGCCTTGGGATGTTAAATATATATATGTGTATATACATTATTTCTTGGCCTCTATTTGGCGATGTTGTAGTCGTTTCGACTACTTATGTTGTGTATGCCTACTTTGTGTTTGCATGCACTGATGTTACGTGTTTGGGTTGTACGTTTGCTCGACCCTGATGTTATACGTGGATGTTATATATATACTGTTATGTATATAGGGATGTTATTGAATGGATGTTTACATATACAATTGTATATGTATGTATGAGGATGTTTAAGTTCGATCATGATGACTAGATAGATGTACCTTTTTACTTTTAAAAACCTTTGGTATGACTATCATGATTTTTACTACTGATATCTTTTACTTAAAACTTGAACTCACTCAGCTCAAGCTGACTTTGTGTGCATGTTAGTGTAAGTTTCAGGATCTGAAAGAGGATGCCTTATTGCTTGGACGTGCACGGAGCTACTGGGACGGTGAAGGGCATACTGGAAAGAAGAATTGTTTATGAATATTTTATTTCAAGAAAACTTATAAGAGTTATACTTACTTTGGTTCTTGGGCAAAATTCCCGAGTTTCGGGAACTCATTATATTTTTCATGTTTTTCGCAAAATTTATACTCTGATACAATTGTTTTAATGGAATAAACGGTTTTTAAGTTTATTAAATTTTACGAGTGTTTGAATGATTACCAACTGTGGGGTTCCCGGGGTTCGGGGCCTTACATTTATGCTAGAGTATTGTTTGATTCAGGAGCAAATCAAAGTTTTATAGATTATAAATTCTGTGATCTATTGAATGAACCTCTAGCTAAGTTAAATAATCAGTACGAAGTAGAAACGACTAATGGATCCTTAATCAAAATATCTGAAGTATTAAGTAGTTATATTTCCTTAGCTGGACATGATATGCCAATTCAATTGTTACCTATGGAATTAGCTGGCTTTGATGTTATCTTAGGAATGGATTGGTTAGCCTCCAACCAAGCCCGAATAGTATGTAATGAAAAGGCTATTGAAATCTTAACTCCAAATAGGAAAATTATTCGAATAGCTGGCGATAAGGATTCTAGTAGAATTGGAATTATTTCAAAAATAAAAGCAAGTCACTGTTTGGGTAAAGGTTGCTTAGCATTTATGGCTTATGTAACCAAGGAACCCGAGTCTAAGAAAATAGAAGAAGTTCCAATTTTCTCTAAATTCAAGGATGTATTTCCTGATGAGTTGCCTGGAATTCCACCGGATCGAGAAGTTGAGTTCAAGATAGATTTAGTTCCGGGAACGACTCCAATTGCTAAATCTCCTTATATATTAGCACCAACTGAAATGAAAGAATTGAAGAAGCAATTGGATGAATTATTGGAGAATGGATTTATTCGACCAAGTTCTTCACCTTGGGGAGCTCCGATTCTGTTTGTAAAGAAGAAAGACGGATCAATGAGAATGTGTATCGACTACCGAGAATTGAATAAAGTAACGATCAAGAATCGATACCCACTTCCAAGAATAGATAATCTCTTCGACCAGTTGAAAGGGGCTAGTTGTTTTTCCAAAATTGATCTAAGATCCGGATATCATCAACTGCAAGTTCAAGAATAAGATATATCCAAGACAACATTTAGAACCAGATACGGACATTATGCGTTCACCGTTATGCCTTTCGGACTCACTAATGCTCCGGCAGCATTTATGGATATGATGATCCGAATCTGTAAGCCATATTTGGACAAATTTGTTATCGTTTTCATTGATGACATTTTAATATATTCCAAGACGAAAGAAGAACATCAAGGTCAATTGAAGACCATATTGGAAACATTGAGGAAAGAAAATCTCTACGCGAAATTTTCAAAATGTGAGTTCTGGTTGTCCAAAGTGCCATTTCTCTGACATATTGTAAATGAAAAAGGTATACAAGTGGATCCGGCGAAAATAGAAGCTATTTTAAAAAGGGAGAAACCCAAGACCCCGACACAAGTAAGATGTTTTCTGAGGTTAGCCGGTTATTATAGAAGATTTATGCAAAAGTTTTCTAGAATAGTGGTTCCTTTAACAACACTCACTCGAAAATCCGTTATATTTGAATGGGGACCGAAGCAAGAAGAGGCATTTGTAACCCTCAAACAGAAACTAACAAATGCACCTGTCTTAGCCTTACCTGAAGGGCAAGATAACTTCATCGTATATTGTGATGCTTCACATACAGGAATGGGGTGTGTTTTGATGCAAAGGAAAAAGGTAATTGCTTATGCGTCAAGACAGTTAAAAGTTCATGAAAAGAATTACACCACACATGATCTCGAACTTGGAGCTATAATTTTTGCGTTAAAATTATGGCGACATTATTTATATGGTGTAAAATTTACCATCTATACTGATCACAAAAGTTTGAAGCATATATTTGATCAGAAAGAGTTAAAAATGAGACAGAGGCGATGGATGGAAACACTTAATGACTATGATTGTGAAATAGTGTATCATGAGGGTAAAGCTAACGTGGTGGCCGACGCTTTGAGTAGAATGGAGCACGAAAAGCCCAAAAGAGTACGAGCTTTGAGGTTAGAACTCAAAATTGATCTATTAACCGAAATTAAGTAAGCTCAGAAATTGGTACTAGAACAAGAGAATATAAAGGCCGAAAAAGAGAATGGTACGATAGATCAGCTGGTAAAAGGCGATGATGAAATACTCAAATTAGGAAAAAGAATCTGGGTACCAATGGTTGGAAATTTACGAGAGAAAATACTAGAAGAAGCTCACAAATCCAAGTCTATGATGCACCCGGGAAGTGACAAGATGTATCATAATCTTAACATGTTCAAAAGTAAAGGCCGAGTATCAAAAGCCATTAGGTTTGTTGACACAACCTGAAATCCCAATTTGGAAATGGGACATGATTACCATGGATTTATTATGAAATTACGTAAGACATCACGACAAAATCATGTTATCTGGGTCATTATTGATAGATTGACCAAATCTTCTCATTTCATTCCTATCCAAGAATCATATAGCATGGACAAGTTGGCACAGTTATATGTGGAAAACATTGAAACATTACATGGTGTGCCATTATCAATTATATCCAATCGGGACTGTCGTTTTACCTCCAATTTCTGGAGAAGTTTTCAAAAGGCAATGGGTATACGCTTGAATCTAAGTACTACTTACCACCCACAGACCGATGGACAACGTGAAAGAACGATTCAGACATTAGAAGATATGCTTCGCGCTTGTGTTATAGATTTAGGTGGTAGTTGGGATACTCACCTACTTTGATGGAATTTTCGTATAATAAAAGTTATCACACAAGCATACAAATGGCACCATACGAAGCATTATATCGATGAAAATGTTGAACACCTGTATGTTTGTCTGAAATTGGTACCCGAGATTGTTCAAAGAACAACCGACCAAGTGATTCAAATCCAAGAAAGATTGAATGCAGCACGTGACAGACAGAAGAGTTATGCTGGCATAAAACGAAAACCGTTGGAATTCAAAGAAGGAGATAAAGTGTTGCTCAAAGTATCGCCTTGGAAATGTGTAGTTCGTTTTGGAAAGAAAGGGAAGTTAAGTCCGCGTTTTGTTGGACCATTCAAGATTGTTGAAAGAATAGGTCCTGTAGCTTAACGCCTTGAGCTACCCGACGAGATGCAAGGAATCCATGATGTGTTTCATGTATCGAATCTACGGAAATATTTAGCTGATGAGACACTTGCTATGCCTCTTAAAGACGTACAAGTTAATGAAAAACATAAGTTCGTAGAGGAACCTATACAAACTAAAGATAGCCAAACCAAGTTCCTAAAACGTAAAAGATTGAAATTGGTAAAAGTTAGATGGAATTCGCGGAGATGTCCGGAATTCACTTGGGAACTTGAATCCGAGATGAAGCGAAAGTATCCACATCACTTTGCTTAAATCTCGATGACGAGTTTGTTTCTAAAGGTGGGGAGGATGTAACACCGTGAAAATACCCCATCTAGTTTTGGGTCAAAAATGTAAATTTTAGAAGTTAAAGGGCTAAAAATGCCAACTCTGGAAGTAGAGGGACTGTAAATGAAAATTCTGAAATTTATGTATCTTCGCGTATCGCGAAGATGCGAAGTAGAACATCTTCGCGTATCGCGAAGTTGTAGGCACACATTTCAACGTTATCCAGTGACATAGTGACATGTGGCAGCATGGGATTGACATGTAGGACTGCGGCGCCGTACATGCATCTTCGTGTATCGCGAACTGCCATAAGCTGCATCTTCGCGTATCACGAAGATGCACAAATTCGGCTATAAATAGGACAGCTGTGAGTTTAGTCGTTTTCATCCCATTTCCACACTCATTTCACACACATAACCTAGAGAATCGTGCCGAGAGAGTTCTGGGGTTCTGAGGGCTATTCTCGCAATGAAACGAGGTGTTGTTACACTGCTAAACAAGCTGCTGATCTTGTAAACAAAGTACCAGCTGAATTGCTGCTGAAATCTTAAGTTCTTAAGTTTCGCCTAGCTGATTAAGGTAGGATTAATGTTAAGTTACTTTACTAGTTACTTTAAATATGTCACACCCTCAAAATCCACTAACGGAGTTTTACCGTCAGAGGGTGTGAACTGGCAGGATCGGAATCATCAGTTATAATCAAACCATAAAAACGTTTAAATGAAAATAAGTGCGGAAGCGTAAAACCATAGAAACAATGTTACGTCACGCAGGACGATTTAAAACCAATGATAACAGTTAAAAGTACGTTTGCATAGTTAAAAGTTTTTCAAGCAATGCATGTTCCTAAACCGTGCGCCCGCCTCGGCTACCTGAGAATAACATACTAAAAGTGTCAACACAAGGTTGGTGAGTTCACAGGTTATATAAAATAAATCGTTTAGCGTTTGCGTTCAGCGTTTTATGTTAAGCGTTTTGCGTAACCACGTTACGGCGTTTTGCGTTAAGCGTTTTGCGTAACCACGTTACGGCGTTTTGCGTTAAGCGTTTTGCGTAACCACGTTTCGGCGTTTTGCGTTACCAGATAGTGTTATGTCAAATTATATATCGATAGGTAGCTAATCTATACAACAAGTATTACTAAGTGTTCGACACCGAAGCTGACTCGTTTAGTAAGTGCCTTGTCACCAGGTCCTCCAGACCATGGTACGTGTTAGCCAAAATTACACCCGCTCGACCTCCAGTCGAGTTTAGCGTTGGGTGGGGTTTGTCAAACCCAGTAGTACTACTCAACAGTGACTCGCTATTCTAAATATTAACCGGTTCAATGTGTAGGACTTCAAATGTTTCGTTTGCCACTTAGCCTTTACATGTGATATATAATTTATAACAAAATCTTAAATGCGTTGTGGAGTATGCTATCTCCCCCAAGCGAAAAACGTTTGAAAACAGTTAAAAAGAGGGGAAAGTGAAACTCACTGTTTGCGAAGAATTTCCCAAAATAAATCACCAAGATGCGCGTCACAGAAAAACTCTCTCTAGCGTTCAAAAACAACAAGGAGATTTTTCTATGTGTCGGAATATTATCGAGTCTCTAGACCCGGCACATAATACCTATGCACATAACATGTTTCGTGTTTCGTTTGTGAATCGTGTGTGACTTTAACCAGCGTATTTGTGACACATTACATGTGTAAGCAATCATATACGTGTCATATATTCATAAATTACCTCACTATCAATTATTCCCCGTAAGGGCATTTTGGTCAACAAATAACAATTAACTAGCCATTATTCCCCATGAGGGCAATTTGGTCAAATCATGGCAATCAATTAGCAATTATTCCCCGCAAGGGTATTTTGGTCAAAACATAACAATTATATAGCAAGTATCATGTTTCATGCATTTTTACACAACTCAGCAGCTAGTTTCACCGAAACAGAAATCCTACTAGAAAGATTGTACTATTTCACCGATCATAGCATTTCAATTAATTTACCAAAAATCATCACAGAAGCACATATGTCTTAGGTTTCCATAACATATTTTATTATATTTTTATTCCACATAGTTTTCTCACAATCATCAAATCATTACAGCAAACTCATAACAGTCAGATTCATGCACAACAGAATGTTATTTGCAATTCCCGTTAAACGAAAAATCCAATAAATGAAAGACCATTTGGGTTTGGTTCCTAACTCAATGAGTCAACTTCCAGAAGTGGAACCAACCCAATTGGTCTCGTAGTTCATGAGATATAACATTTACAAAATAACCTAACAGCAGGTCTAACAGCTCAGCTTTGCACAACGTTTTTGTAAAATCATAAAAGTTAACTTCTACTTGTCCAAAAATTACAAACTTATACTTTATAGAAACTAGACTCAACCTAGTTTACTGCAGTACCCACAATCTCAACCAACTTTCACATTTACACTTCGTTACAGTCACTTAAACATCGTTTACACATTCTGTTCAGAATCTGTTTGCATCCAAACTCAACATAATAACAATCTATGAACTATCATGCATCCATATAACCCTCTAGAATCCATAAACACCATCCATGCACATCAATTTCACATTACATACAAGATTAGGGTTTGTGTTTGAACTCAAATCAAAGACACAACAATCACCATGCAACAAGATTTAATCTAGTTATCAAATCACAATCATATTAACTCAACATCATATAGGTGACGGCAGCTAGGGTTTGTAATTAACCCAACAAACATCAAAATCAAGCAACAAGAATGTAAAGGATAATCAAATATACCTTCCTAGCACCTAGTTCTTCAATCAAGGGCTTGAATTGATGTTGTATGTGTGTGTATTGATGGACGGCAGCCAAGGAAGGTGAGGATGGGGTGGGCTGATCGATTTTTGGTGTGGGGAGGAAAATAAGTTATGGTTAATTGTTAATGATGTATTTATAATAATCTATGTTACACTCTGGCCCCTCCACTTCTAAGTATTACCTTTCCTAGCTTAAACTAACTTGTTTACATCTTGAGTTAACTTTTATAACCATGTTATCACATAACACATAAGTCTAACACATAATTATCACATAATTACTGTTTTGACGTTTTTCGTTTATTCATCAATCGTTTGCGTCAACTTGTTTGTGTTTCGGTGCAAATCCCGAAAGACTACACATGTAGTAAGTGTTAAGCGTCATTTAAACCCTAGTTTAAATGTAATGAAGTGTGCGTTATAGATTCAATAATCTTTAAGTTTGAATTGACGGAGTTGAGTTAACGGAGTTAACCTGAAATTGACGATTGTCACATCATTCCCATGTTAAAGAATTTTCGTCCCGAAAGTTTGAGTCAAGTCGTGATGAGTGTCTGAAAAAGTAAAAAAATTTTCGGTTTGTCATATCATCCCCTAGTTGAAAAAAATTTCGTCCCGAAATTTAATTCATACCTCCGGTGATGTCTGACGGTTTGCCGAGTTTCGCGGTTTTCCGTGTTTGGTTAGCCCTTCAAAAAGGTGAGGATACTTTTTCATCATTTGATCCTCGCGTTCCCACGTGAACTCCGGTCCACGTCTCGAGTTCCACGAACTTTAATGATTGGAATTTTGCTGTGTTTGAGCGTTTTGGTTTCCCAATCCAAAACCTCGACTGGTTCCTCAATGAAACGTAACTGTTCATCAACTTGCAGTTCCTCCAAAGGAACTACTTGGGTTTCATCGGACAGGCATTTCTTCAAATTTGATACGTGGAATACATCGTGTACGCCACTGAGTTCCGTTGGTAGGTCCAGTCGGTACGCCACCGGACCAACGCGCTCAGTTATCCGTTAAGGACCAACATATCGTGGGTTGAGTTTGTTTCACTTACCAAAGCGAACCACACCTTTCCAAGGTGAGACTTTGAGTAACACTTGGTCGTTCACTTGAAAATCGAGAGGCTTTCGGCGCTTGTCGGCGTAACTCTTTTGACGATCTCGTGCTGCTGCCATGCGGTTTCGGATTTGAACAATCTTTTCCGAAGTTTCGAGTACCAGTTCTGGACCAGTGATTTGGCTGTCACCCACCTCTGCCCAGCAGAGTGGTGATCGACACTTCCGTCCGTACAGCGCTTCAAACGGCGCTGCCTTAATACTTGCGTGGTAGCTGTTATTGTACGAAAACTCTACCAAGGGTAAGTGGGGTTCCCAACTTTTTCCGAAATCCAATACGCATGCACGCAACATATCCTCCTGGGTCTGAATAGTTCGTTCACTTTGCCCATCGGTCTGAGGATGGTATGCCGTGCTCATATCAAGACGGGTGCCTAGTGCGCTTTGCAGCGACTTCCAAAAGTGCGAAGTGAAACGAGAATCTCGATCGGAATGATCGAGACAGGCACTCCGTGTCTCGACACTACTTCCTTCATGTAAACACGAGTCAGTCTTTCCATTTTGTCCGTTTCTTTAATCGCTAGGAAGTGTGCCGATTTAGTCAACCGGTCAACGATCACCCAGATGGTATCGCATCCCGTCGGTGTCTTAGGTAAACCCGTAATAAAATCCATTGAGATGTGTTCCCATTTCCACATTGGGAGTTCCGGTTGTTGCAGTAGACCAGATGGTTTCTGGTATTCTATCTTGACTCTGGCACAAGTCAAGCATTTGCTCACGTAGGTGGCAATGTCGGCTTTCATGTTCGGCCACCAGTAAAGTGCCTTTAAATCATGATACTTTTTATCTGAGCCAGGGTGGATAGAATATCGGGACTTGTGAGCTTCGTCCATCACTAGAGTTCTCAACTCTCCGTATCGTGGAACCCAAATCAGGTTCTCAAAATATCGGACCCCGTTCGATCTGGTTTCAAGTTGCTTGTTCATGCCCCGCATGAGTTCCGATGGAAGATTGTCATCTTTCAAAGCTTCAAGTTGCGCATCGCGAATCTGATCGGGTAAGCTGGCATGAATCGTGAGTTGCAATGCTCTCACCCGTCTGGGTTTATCTGTTTCTTTTCTGCTGAGAGCGTCGGCCACTACTTTGGCCTTGCCAGGGTGGTACTTGATGGCACAATCATAATCTTTAAGCAGCTCGACCCAATGACGCTGTCGCATGTTCAGCTCCTTCTGATCGTAGATATGTTGGAGACTCTTGTAGTCGGTGTAAATGGTAAACTTGGTACCGTACAAGTAATGCCTCCATATCTTAAGAGCAAACACCACAGCTCCAAGTTCCAAATCATGGGTCATGTAGTTCTTCTCGTGAACCCGTAGTTGTCGAGAGGCGTAGGCTATAACCTTCTCGAGTTGCATTAGCACACAACCGAGACCTTGTATAGATGCGTCACAGTGTACCTCAAAATTTTCCGTTCCCTCAGGGAGGGCTAGAATAGGGGCGCTACAAAGCTTGGTTTTCAACAGTTGAAAAGCGGATTCTTGCGCGTCACCCCAATTGTACTTAGTGCCCTTGTGAGTCAAAGCGGTGAGGGGTTGAGCAATCTTTGAAAATCCCTCGATGAAACGCCGGTAGTAGCCGGCCAGTCCTAGGAATTGTCGCACCTCAGTCGGAGTCTTAGGTGCTTCCCAGTTTTTGATGGCCTCTACCTTACCGGGATCGACATGGATACCATTCTCGTTGATCACATGTCCTAAAAAGTGAACCTCGCGAAGCCAAAATTCACATTTTGAGAGTTTAGCATACAGTTGTTCCTTCTTCAATATTTCCAGAATTACCCTTAAGTGCTCTTCGTGGTCAGTCTCGTTCTTGGAGTAGACGAGAATATCATCGATGAAAACAATCACAAACTTGTCGAGGTACGCCTTGCATACTCGATTCATGAGATCCATAAATACGGCTGGTGCGTTGGTTACGCCTAAATGCATAACCGAAAACTCGTAGTGACCATACCGTGTTCTGAAAGCCGTCTTTGAGATATCTTCTTCGCGCACTCTTAGTTGGTGGTAACCGGATCGTAGATCGATCTTCGAGTAGTAACTCGATCCTTGAAGCTGGTCAAACAAATCATCAATTCGGGGTAAAGGATAACGGTTCTTGACCGTCACCTTGTTCAACTCCCGGTAGTCGATGCACATTCGGAAAGTCCCGTCTTTCTTTCGGACAAACAAGACAGGGGCTCCCCACGGCGATGAGCTAGGTCGGATAAAGCCCTTATCCAACAAATCTTGCAACTGAGTGGACAACTCCTGAAGTTCCGCCGGTGCGAGCCGATACGGGGCTCGTGCTATGGGTGCTGCACCGGGTGTCAACTCGATTTGAAATTCGACTTGACGAATAGGAGGGAGTCCGGGCAAATCCTCTGGGAAAACTTCCGGAAAGTCTTGCACAACCGGTATATCTTCAATTCGTTTCTCCTCCGCGGGTTTCTCAACAATCTGTGCCAAAATTGCCGGATGACCCTTTCGTAGATACTTCTGCGCCTTCATAAGGGTAATGATGCTGGTGGTCATGCCGCTTCTCTCACCTCGGACCGAAATCGTCTCGCCGGAAGGGGTAGTAATATGGACTATCTTATCATGGCATATAATCTCCGCTCGGTTCTCGGATAACCAGGACATCGAAACTACTAAGCGTAAAAGGAATAAGGTCGATATCAAAGACATGACCTGACAGTTTTAACTTACATCCCGCAAGTACATGAGTCGTTATTATAGTCTTACCGTCAGCTAATTCAACAGGAAACTTAGCATCTTACGAGGTTGGATTTTAGTCTAAAAGTTGGCTAAAGGCTTTCGACACAAAACTCCTATCAGCTCCAGTGTCAAACAATACAGAAGCAAAACAATCGTTTACAGGGAACTTACCAGTCACCACGTGCGGATCATTGCGGGCTTGACCCGACCCAATCACAAACGCTCTTCCCTTGCCATTGCTTCCACCATTACTGCCACTTCCATTACCCCCATTGTTGTCATTCTGTTTCAGCTTGGGGCAATCTTTCCAGAAATGACCTCCTGCCCACATTCAAAAAATCCCTTCGTCGTCATCGGTGGCTTAGGAGCACCCTTTGCCGCAAGGTCTCCTCTACATTCTTTCGCTTGGTGACCTATCTTTCCGCATCTTTGACACTTGACACGGTCACACTGGCCAACATGATGATAGTTGCACCTGTTGCACTTTGGATATTTCCCAGCATATCTGCTCGAAACCTGCCCGCTACCGTTGTTGTTGTTGTTGTGATTCTGAGTGTTAAAGCTCCGAGTGAATTCGGGCTTACGGTAGTGTTGTTGCGGTGGGAGGTTCGAGGATGAAGATCTGGTGAAGTCAAACTTTCTCTTCCCGCTGTTCGGGTTGCTGTTGCTGTTATTGTCGTTACTCTGGTTGTCACGGGCTTTAACGGTCGAACCCCTAGGTGGTAACGCACCTTGGGTCACAGCCTGATCCGTCAGTTTGTGAGCTAAACGGATCGCTTGTTGGATCGTGGCTGGTCTGGAAGACCCACGCCCTGAATCTGCGGTGCTAATCCATCAATGTACATTTCTATCCTCTTACTCGGCGGATCCACCATCCGCGGACACATCACAGCCAACTCGTGAGAACGAGTAGTGTAGGCTTCAATTTCCAAGCCCACCATCTTCAGTGACCAAAACTCCAACTCTAACTTTGAAATCTCTTCTCTCGGACAGTACTCCTCTCGCATCATGTTTTTGAACTCCTCCCAATTCATCGCATTAGCCAGTTCCAACCCAAGAATTTGCACATCTGCACATCGTCTGGGGACACCTCTGAGTGTGCCTCTGGCTCAGCCGGTTCTTCCTCCGGTTCCTCTTCGGGTTCCTCCTCGAGATCTTCCTCAGGTTCCTCCTCAGGCTCCTCTTTGGGATCTGCCTCAGGCTCTGCCTCAGGTTCGGCTGCGTTCTGAGCAATTTGCATTTGTAAGACATCGCAACGCTCTCGAGCTATCTCGGTTCGGGTCCTTGCTACTTGGAGTTGCTCTTGCAAGTCTATCATCTCGGCTTGCATCTTCCTCATAATCTTCATCTGTTGATCACTAGCCTTTTGCATTTCCTTCATTGCCGCTGCCATGCGGGAAATCTCCTCCTTAGTCTCGGTTCCGTCTTTTAACAGTCCGGAAACGTTCGCTCTCGTATAGCGCATGTAACCCACATCACGCTCCAAACATGAAACAACAGCTGCGAGAACTCTCTCTACAGGTTCGGTTATGGGTGGTAGGGTGTTGGGATAAGCAGGGTGGTTCGGGTGGGGTAACGGGGGAACTTGTTCGCGATAGACCATACGTCTGATCATGTTAGGGTACCAATCCCAGCTAACGTCGTTTTCGTATATGCCTTCGGATAGGCGGTACCTCTTCGGTGCGGGAGCTTCGAGTTCCGGGACTACTCGGGGCGGCGATGCGGTAGGTATCTATGGTTCTTTTCCCGTGAGCATGAGTCATCGGATCGGATGATGATGAGGGTGGCGTCGACATTCCTACAGGTAAGCCGTGTATGCGCGCGCGTATGAGTGAAAGAGGTAAAGAGATAAGATTACAAGACTACACAAACCTATGCAGTGCGTATCATTATAACTAATGGGTCGTCGCGGTTATAGTCTAGTATGCATGCAGCTTCTAGTTCGCTATAACCAATAGCTCTGATACCAATCTGTCACACCCTCAAAATCCACTAATGGAGTTTTACCGTCAGAGGGTGTGAACTGGCAGGATCGGAATCATCAGTATAATCAAACCATAAAAACGTTTTAATGAAAATAAGTGCGGAAGCGTAAAACCATAGAAACAATGTTACGTCACGCAGGACGATTTAAAACCAATGATAACAGTTAAAAGTACGTTTGCATAGTTAAAAGTTTTTCAAGCAATGCATGTTCCTAAACCGCGCGCCCGCCTCGGCTACCTGAGAATAACATACTAAAAGTGTCAACACAAGGTTGGTGAGTTCACAAGTTATATAAAATAAATCGTTTAGCGTTTGCGTTCAGCGTTTTATGTTAAGCGTTTTGCGTAACCACGTTACGGCGTTTTGCGTTAAGCGTTTTGCGTAACCACGTTACGGCGTTTTGCGTTAAGCGTTTTGCGTAACCACGTTACGGCGTTTTGCGTTACCAGATAGTGTTATGTCAAATTATATATCGATAGGTAGCTAATCTATACAACAAGTATTACTAAGTGTTCGACACCGAAGCTGACTCGTTTAGTAAGTGCCTTGTCACCAGGTCCTCCAGACCATGGTACGTGTTAGCCAAAATTACACCCGCTCGACCTCCAGTCGAGTTTAGCGTTGGGTGGGGTTTGTCAAACCCAGTAGTACTACTCAACAGTGACTCGCTATTCTAAATATTAACCGGTTCGATGTGTAGGACTTCAAATGTTTCGTTTTCCACTTAGCCTTTACAAGCGACATATAATTTATAACAAAATCTTAAATGCGTTGTGGAGTATGTTATCTCCCCTAAGTGAAAAACGTTTGAAAACAGTTTAAAAGAGGGGAAAGTGAAACTCACTGTTTGCGAAGAATTTCCCAAAATAAATCACCAAAATGCGCGTCACATAAAAACTCTCTCTAGCGTTCTAAAACAACAAGGAGATTTTTCTAAGTGTCGGAATATTATCGAGTCTCTAGACCCGGCACATAATACCTATGCACATAACATGTTTCGTGTTTCGTTTGTGAATCGTGTGTGACTTTAACCAGCGTATTTGTGACACATTACATGTGTAAGCAATCATATACGTGTCATATATTCATAAAGTACCTCACTATCAATTATTCCTCGTAAGGGCATTTTGGTCAACAAATAACAATTAACTAGCCATTATTCCCCATGAGGGCAATTTGGTCAAATCATGGCAATCAATTAGCAATTATTCCCCGCAAGGGAATTTTGGTCAAAACATAACAATTATATAGCAAGTATCATGTTTAATGCATTTTTACACAACTCAGCAGCTAGTTTCACCGAGACAGAAATCCTACTAGAAGATTGTACTATTTCACCAATCATAGCATTTCAATTAATTTACCAAAAATCATAACAGAAGCACATATGTCTTAGGTTTCCAGAACATATTTTATTATATTTTTATTCTACATAGTTTTCTCACAATCATCAAATCATTACAGCAAACTCATAACAGTCAGATTCATGCACAACAGAATGTTATTTGCAATTCCCGTTAAACGAAAAATCCAATAAATGCAAGACCACTTGGGTTTGGTTCCTAACTCAATGTGTCAACTTCCAGAAGTGGAACCAACCCAATTGGTCTCGTAGTTCATGAGATATAACATTTACAACATAACCTAACAGCAGGTCTAACAGCTCAGCTTTGCACAACGTTTTTGTAAAATCATAAAAGTTAACTTCTACTTGTCCAAAAATTACAAACTTATACTTTATAGAAACTAGACTCAACCTAGTTTACTGCAGTACCCACAATCTCAACCAACTTTCAAATTTACACTTCGTTACAGTCACTTAAACATCGTTTACACATTCTGTCCAGAATCTGTTTGCATCCAAACTCAACATAATAACAATCTATGAACTATCATGCATCCATATAACCCTCTAGACTCCATAAACACCATCCATGCACATCAATTTCACATTACATACAAGATTAGGGTTTGTGTTTGAACTCAAATCAAAGACACAACAATCACCATGCAACAAGATTCAATCTAGTTATCAAATCACAATCATATTAACTCAACATCATATAGGTGACGGCAGCTAGGGTTTGTAATTAACCCAACAAACATCAAAATCAAGCAACAAGAATGTAAAGGATAATCAAATATACCTTCCTAGCACCTAGTTCTTCAATCAAGGGCTTGAATTGATGTTGTATGTGTGTGTATTGATGGACGGCAGCCAAGGAAGGTGAGGATGGGGTGGGCTGATCGATTTTTGGTGTGGGGAGGAAAATAAGTTAGGGTTAATTGTTAATGATGTATTTATAATAATCTATGTTACACTCTGGCCCCTCCACTTCTGAGTATTACCTTTCCTAGCTTAAACTAACTTGTTTACATCTTGAGTTAACGTTTATAACCATGTTATCACATAACACATAAGTCTAACACATAATTATCACATAATTACTGTTTTGACGTTTTTCGTTTATTCATCAATCGTTTGCGTCAACATGTTTGCGTTTCGGTGCAAATCCCGAAAGACTACACATGTAGTAAGTGTTAAGCGTCATTTAATCCCTAGTTTAAATGTAATGAAGTGTGCGTTATAGATTCAATGATCTTTAAGTTTGAATTGACGGAGTTGAGTTAACGGAGTTAACCTGAAATTGACGATTGTCACAAAATACCTAGTTAAAACTTAGTTACGGGTATAGTCATTAAACTGTTAATGTTTTCCAAGTAATGTTTTACAAAGCAAAGACATTGCTTCCACATGAAGTAATATTACCAAAGCTATTATTTTGATGGGCACGTAGTAACTGGAAGGGGGGTATCATTAGTAGACTCTTCTTGCCTAAGGAAATCAATTCGTATACATCCCAATCAACCGTGGGACCCGTTTGCTTACCTGGAGAAGTTTGCCAACGTGATATCCTTTACTAGGCCAAAGCGTGCTATTCCAAACGTCATATGTAAATCCAAAGTATTTTCATAAACGACTATTACTATACTAAAATTAGGTCAAACCTAAGAGTCTGCTGATCAGTCCTCGAGTCTGCTGAACTGAATCAGACTTCAAGTCTGCTGATCAGACCTCGAGTCTGCTGAACTAGAACAGACTTAAAGTCTGTTGAATATTACCAACTAGGTACTTATACAAACCTATTATGATATATAGGTTAATAGCATACTGAAGACAAGGAGTCTGATATTTCCCAACTGATAATATAAGGTGAACACGTTAACCTTTTACTGTCTGAACTGATTTTAGTCTTGTAATAGACTAGTTGTTTATTACAAAATTCTGTAAATGTTTGCATGAGATATAATCTCTAAAATCTTTAGAATACAAAATAGATAATAAAAAGCAACTCAGACCGAATACACATGTGTCTAGATCCAAACATAACTGATAATTGGCATACAAAACCAAGTCAGTTATAACCAGTTCTCCATAAGGGTAACATAGCCTAGGGGATGGTTGTCTCCGAACAGGGGCTATGTACTCTGGGAACCTTTGAATTGTGTGTGTAAGGCAATGGTACAAATCCCGGGAATGGACAGACATTCTTGCTGAGGTAGTGAACATAAAACTATATTTGTATTTAACGACTGTTATAAACTATTTTATCGAGTCAACGTTTCACCGTCATATAGCTGATGTGTTTTTCTCTCCCTTGCAGGTAATTAGAGGGCAATAGATGGTATACAAAGATTGGAGTCGTAGAGGATGGCTCAAGATGGCTCGTTTTTTAATATTATAAAATCCTTGTATTATTAATATCACTGTTTGTAAAACTGAAACTTGGGTGTTTAATTCCCGAGAAATTTTGATAATGTAAATTAATATTTTAAACTTTAAAGACTTCCGCTAAAATGGACCCGCTACTCTGATATATTTACAAAACAGGTACTAACTGTTGGTCACACTCCTAGGCCTAGGTCGGGGTGTGACACTCAGTCCAGTCCTCAATTATTACTTCATCTGCACACGAGCTATACACATTAGAATCGTTCACCCATGAGGTTGATTCAGTTGCCTAGTCTGTATCAACCTTACCCTTGTCAGTTGCAGTTGACTTACCGTACTGCATTATTATAAGGAGGGGGAACCATGTTGTAACCTAGACCTACACCTTTATTCTCTTTCCATTTTAACTATTTCTCTATCATTGATTCCACAACAGCACTATAGACATCAATTTTTTTGAATTTGAATTTAGCATTTTTGAATTATTTTGTTAGTTTGACTATCTCCAATCTTGATGCTTCTAACTCTGCAGTTAGTTCAACAATTTTTTTTTAGCATCTAGATGGTGACAGAACTTTATGCTAAAATCCGATTGCAGTTTGGAAAAATCTTGTTTTTGTGCCTCTATTTTGTCATTTAGAGCTTTTTCTAGTTTCTTAAGTGTTGAGCTTTCATATTTTACACTTTCAATTCCCTTATTAACTTAATGTTATGTATTTTTTACAAGCCTACCTTATCGATGCATGATTGAGAGCAAAGTACAAGACTTACCTCAGTTTGTTTGGTGGAGGTGAAGGCCATGAAAGCATGTTGAATATCCCTGACCTGCTCCTCAGCTTCGTTCTCCTCTTTATCAACATCCATCTCAGCAAAATTTGCAACCTCATTGCTCAAATTCAGAGTTGCCATTTGATCCTCCCAAGAGAAGTTCTGAACCACCAAACCTCGTTCACCCGTACTCGAACTCACCACATTCTCTTCTCTTCCACCATTAACTATGTCACACCCTCAAAATCCACTAACGGAGTTTTACCGTCAGAGGGTGTGAACTAACAGGATCGGAATCATTAGTTATAATCAAACCATAAAAACGTTTAAATGAAATTAAGTGTGGAAGCGTAAAAACCAAGAGATAAAAGTTGCGTCACGCAGGACGACTCAAAACCCCATAATAACAGTTTAAAATCAGGTTGCATAAACAAAAGCATTTCAAACAATGCATGATCCTATACCGCGCACCCGCCTCGGCTACCTGAGAATAACATACTAAAAGTGTCAACACGGGGTTAATGAGTTCACAAGTTTATATAAAATAAAGCGTTTAGCGTTTGCGTTCATCGTTTTGCGTTCAGCGCTTTGCGTTAAGCGTTTTGCGTAAGCGTTTTGCGTTCAGCGTTTTGCGTTAAGCGTTTTGCGTTACCAGATAGTGTTAAATCAATTATATATCTATAGGTAGCTAGCCTATAAAACAAGTATTACTAAGTGTTCGACACCGAAGCTGACTGTTTATCATTTGCCTTGCCACCAGGTCTATCCCGACCATGGTATGTGTTTAGCCAAGATTACACCCACTCGACCTCCAGTCCAGTTTAGCGTTGGGTGGGGTTTGTCAAACCCAGTAGTACTACTCAACAATGACTCGCTATTATCCAATATTAAACGGTTCGATGTGAATGAAGGACTTTAGTTATTGCGTTTGCCACTTAGTCTTTACAAGTGATATATAATCTATATTAACAAATCTTAAATGCGTTTTCGGAGTATGTTATCTCCCCCAAGTGAAAAGCGTTTGAAAACAGTTTAAAAGGGGTAAGTGAACTCACTGTTTGCGAAGTATTCCCAAAATGATTCACCAAGATGCACGTCACAGAAAAACTCTCTCTAGCGTTCTAAAACAACAAGGAGATTTTCTAAGTGTCGGAACTATTATCGAGTCTCTAGACTCGGCACATAATACCTATGCACACAACATGTTTTGTGTTTCGTTTGTGAATCGTGTGTGACTTTAACAAGTGTATTTGTGATACGTTACATGTGTGAGCAATTATTTACGTGTCATGTATTTATAATGTACATCACTAGCAATTACTCCCCGTAAGGGCCATTTGGTCAACACATAACAATTAACTAGCAATTATTCCCCACGAGGGAAATTTGGTCAAATCATGACAATCAATTAGCAATTATTCCCCGCAAGGGCATTTTGGTCAAAACACGATAATAAATTAGCAATCACGTTGTTTCATGAAACTTTCACAAAATTCAGCAACTAGTTTCTTAACGACAGAATTCTACTTGAAAAACTAGTCTATCCCACCGATCATAGCATCACAATTAATTTACCAAAAATCATCACAAAAGCATATATGTCTTAGGTTTCCAGAACATATTTTATTATATTTTTATTCCACATAGGTTTCTCACAATAATCAAATCATTACAGCAAACTCATAACAGTCAAATTCATGCGCAACAGAATGTTATTTGAAATTCCCATTAAAAGAAAAATCAAATAATTGCAAGACCACTTATGTTAGGTTCCTAACTCAACAAGTCAACTTTCAGAAGTAGAACCAACCCAATTGTTCTCGTAGTTCATGAGATATAACATTTACAAAACAACCTAACAGCAGGTCTAACAACTCAGCTTTGCACAACGTTTTTGTAAAATCATAAAGGTTAACTTTTACACGTCCAAAAATTGCAAATTTACATTCTTTAGAAACTAGACTCAACCTAGTTTACTGTAGTATCAATTATCTCAATCAATTTTCATATTTACACCCCGTTACAGTCAATTGAACATCAACAACACAATCTGTCCAGAAACTGTTTGCATCCAAACTCAACATATTAACTATCTATGGACCACAAATCATTCATATAACATTCTAGACACTATAACCACTATCCATGCATATCAATTACACCATACACACATGGTTAGGGTTTTATTTGATGTCAAACTCAAAGACACAACAATTAACATGCAATAGCACCAATACTAGCTATCAATTCAACAATCAATACATCTTTCAATCAAAACAAGACACATGAACACCATCACATATAAAAATCAGACCTAGGGTTTATAATTAACCCATTAAAATCGAAATTAAGCATAGAGGATGCATAGGATAGTTGTTTATACCTTCCTAACACCTTAATCTTCAATCAAACTTGAACAATCTTGATTGTATGTGTGTATATGAGGCCGATCGCAAGGGGGGGGGGGGCATAGAGCTGCCGTCGGGTTTGGGAGGGAGAGAAAGAGTGTTAGGGTTTTAGTATATGTTATTATTTATAATAACATGTTACACTTTAGTCCCTCAACTTCCAAATGTTACTTTTCTAGCTTAAATAACTAGTTCTAGCACATTGAGTTAACGTTTATACCTTGTTATCACATAACACATAAGTCTAACACATAATTATCACATAATTATTGTTTTGACGTTTTTCGTTTATTCACCAATCGTTTGCGTCAACTCGTTTGCGTTTCGGTGCAATTCCCGAAAGACTACACATGTAGTAAGTGTTAAGCATCATTTAAACCCTAGTTTAAATGTAATGAGGTGTGTGTTATAGATTCAGTGATCTTTAAGTTTGAATTGACGGAGTTGAGTTAACGGAGTTAACCTGAAATTGACGATTGTCACAAACTAGAACCATTGCCCTCTCTCTATTTCCTTCCTTAGCTGGATTGGTATATTCACGCGCGAAATGGCCCGGCTTATGACAGTTTAGCACCTTAGAGAACCTTTGTTAAATCTCACTTTCTGATTAGCAGGAACATTCTAGTTGTTCCATCCTGTTCTCTTGGTGAACTTCTTTGCTCTAAAAACAGCCATAGCAATTTCCCATGAAATATACATCTCCTCCACATCATTAGGGTGTATCTAATCCAGCTCAGTAGCCACAATGGGTTGCACCAGGTCTCCAGCAAGAAAGGCATTGTAGCAGTTCATAAAACCTGCCATTAAGGCTATGTTTTCTTGAGTCTCTTTGGAAATAATAAGAGTTTGAGCGAGAGACTGGCTGGAGGTGGCCATGGAGGCTTGTTTTTTCTGTGTAGGAGTCGGTTGTGGAAAGAAAACAGGAATAGCTGGTGTGGATTGAGGAATGGCTTGACTTTGTGATGACCTGAACATGGAGAAAGTCTGCTGAGGATGTTGCGATTGAGCTGGCTGACTCTTAAACATTGAGAAATTTTCTTGTGAAACTAAAGCATTGTTAGCAGGAATGCCATAACCAGTAGTATTGTAAGTACTTGCATGATTGATAGCACGCTACTTGTCATCCATGTCACAAGCTTTAATAATCGCGATCACCTTGGAGAGAGTCAGTCTAGCTAGATCTTTTGTCTTCTTAATAACAGCCACATTTAGATCCCATCTTTATGGCAAATTGTTGACTAGCTTATTGTTGATCTCTGCAGATGTGAGGTTTATATTTGCAGACCTAATTTCCGTGATCAACGTGATGAACCGGTGAAGCTGTTTCTCAAGAGGCTCTCCCAAGACATGGTTTAACATGTTTAATTGTTGTCTTAGGAGATCTTGCCTACTTCTCCTCATGTCCTCATTTCCTTCGAACACTTTAATGAGAGCCTCCCAGAGTGCTTTAGCAGAATTTAACTCTCTAAATCCAAAGACAATTTCAGGCTAGAGTGCCATGGTCAAGGTAGCCAGAGCCTTCTCATCTTGCTCAACAATGTCAAAATCAGCATCCGTATATGACTTAACTGGCTTTATCTCCACTTCTTGGGAACCCTCTCTCGATAGGTAATAACTTGAGGACCTCTAACTATGCTTCTCCACAGTTTTGCATCCTTTTCTTTTTACGTACTTCTCAAATATGAATTTCCACTCAGCAAACCCTTCTGATTTCAATAGACGTGGTACACGAGTGGTGGTTCCCATAATAGAGTCAAGTTCTTGATGAAGGGTGGCATTGGAAAACGCACTACCATCTGATTGATCCATAATATCCCTAACCGAGAACTTGATAAAATGACCGAAAACAGCAAAATTCTTCCGAGAACTCAGAAAGTTGACCGAGAACTATCAACAATGTCCGATAACACACACCAGGTTGCCCGAGAACGAAGAAATCAACCCGAGAACAACGAATTCTACCTGAGAGCTTGGAACTTAACCCGAGAACTGAAGCAGATTTACCGAGAACCTGGAATGATCCAAGATATGGTAATCTTGAATATTTAACTAAATCCCAAAAATGATGGGATTCAAATTAAATATGAGATATACCAAAATCTATTCCGAACTTAACTTTCACCAGCCGAAGAACACGATGAACAATCTTCTTTAAGCTTCAGAAATCTCCAACAAAGAAAAACACTGTAAGTCCCCCCAGGGCGTCGCCGATCGATACGAGATCCGCACGATGTCTAGGAGTGCGGAATCCTCCTAGACTCGTTTATTATATCCGCTGATCAGAATTGCATAGCGACGGTCACAAAATGCACCAACAGACTCCCCTTTGACCGTTGCTCTCAATTCTAATAAACACAAAAGATCATCTGTTACAAAACATGCACCAACAAACTCCCTCTTAACTGATGATCTTCTGTTTGCTCATTAACCAGCCGTGTCTGAAACTGTCGTGTAGCTTCACAAATCTACCAATCACCCAGCGTCTTCCATATCAGATCTCCCCTTCAGTGTAAGCTTCTCCGACTAAATAGATTGAGGTCTTTGAAATGCATGCATCCCCGTGCCTAATTGATCATCTCAACCAATCACGTGAGTCCTTCTGACTTCACCAACACGTGAAGTTGGGCTCCCTCCACAACTTCACCAACACGTCGGCATACGATAAGGTTTAATCTTCAACTACTCAACATCAAGTGATCAATTTCATCACAAAACCACCTTGACAGAATCTAACACACATGACCATTAATTAATCCGAAGCATATTCA
Source organism: Bidens hawaiensis (assembly GCF_021521415.1). NCBI lineage: Eukaryota > Viridiplantae > Streptophyta > Magnoliopsida > Asterales > Asteraceae > Bidens > Bidens hawaiensis. The sequence goes on from NW_027496074.1 coordinate 200,760, forward strand.
ATCACCAGGGATAACGATCAAGAACATAAACACTTTAATTCCCGATTAAATCCAACTTGTTCCAGAATTTTCACTTTAATAAATAAGCATCACGTTTCAGGATCCAATTCTCGAACGCCTTGAAAATAACATATATAATATGCTCTGACCGCAATCCAGTAATGACAAAAACCTTCAGTTCAATTTGACTTTCTTCAGTTGGTCAACCTCGAACAACAACAATTTCATTGCCCACAAACATCCAAATATGTGTCAATATCCAGTTTCAATCAATATCCCATTCACAACCTCAACTCCATATCCAGAGTTGACACGTATTTGTTCACACGTAAGACCAAGAGATAACAAGTTTCACTCGTTGACGGAACAACGTCTTCGGTCTCACAATAATCGTGTACACCTGGCCATACAGACGAAAACTCTTTTTTTTTTAACTTCGCCTAAAGTCAACTTCCCCTAAAAGTCAACTTCGCCTATCCATAACTTCGCTTGTCCAAAACTTCGCCTGATAGATAACTTCGCCTGAGATAAGCGAACTTGTGAGGTAGGCGAAGTTGTGAATAACTTCGCTTAACCTTATATCTTCGCCTAAACCCTAAAATTTAAGCGACAACTTCGCCTGAACCCCATAACTTCGCCTGCGGCGGCTGTTTGGCCAGAAACGCATCAGAAACATGCCAGAAACACCAAAACGCAGATCTCGAACCATAGCATAAGAGCCTAAGGCTCTGATACCAATTGTAGGTTCCCAGCCGGATCTACACTAGATATCTCGTTCTACGTAGGTGCGGAATCCCTACGTAAGACGTTACGAGCGTAGAAGATGATACGATTAAACACACGTTACAATAAACACAAACACGTTATATTGCAACCGGAAACACGTGATACAATGATCACTGATTACACAAACTCTCTGACTCGTTACACGTAAACTGAAACTCGTTGAATAATCATATTTTTTTATAAAACTTAAGCCGTAACCTAAGTTTATATAATCACGACAACTTCGCCTGGCATGTTCAGGCGAAGTTGTCACTAACTTCGCTTAGTTCACAAGTTCGCCTGTATCAGCGAACTTGTGAGCTAACTTCGCTTACATACAAATACAAAACAATACAAACTCGATTACAGACACTAGACACTGAACTACTGACATCATGCACCAACAAACACCCGTAAATCACTTGTAGAATCCTTGATATCACCAATGACCGAGCCTAGAATAGGTCTATAGGCTCTGATACCAATTGTAAGTCACGTGATGGATCTTTCAATGTGATATCAATATACTCAACGGTTAGGCGGAAACTAACCACTAAGTTGATTCTATAAAACAACCAAGAACACACCAAACACGATAAAGAAACTTGAAAACACACGTATATTATACGTTGGGTGCTTAAGCCTTTTTGTTAACTTACACGGGTAAAATAATAATAATGAACGAACAGCCCTAACTTCGTTAACATACATGAATATATATCCTACCAACTAGGCCCAAAACAGTCTAAAAGTCCACCAAGATCAACTTATCCAAAACCAATACTACAAAGCAGAAACTACATATTACGACCCAACACGATGTCATCATCGATCTAGATCCGCGAGCTCTCTCAAGTGGTATCAGAGTCACTAGATCGGATCTTCATGATTATTCATTTGTGTATTGTATCATTTCATCCTTAATTTGATCGATTACATCATGAATTGATGTTAATCATCAATTTTTTGGTTTCGGTGAAACAGAGGTTACTTGTTAATGGTAATTGTATTGATCTAAGGTAATTAGACACAATAATAAGGTAATTGGACTGTTAAATGGCGGATTGAGTTCGAATTGGATGTTAATTGGACTGGTTAAGGTATAATTTGTGTGAAAGAACGTTAATGGCGGTTAACGTGGTGTTTGAACAGGTCTAATTGAGTTTGAATTTGGACGTTTGTGAGTTCGGACTGGTATAGTAAGGTTCGGAATTGAATTCCGAGTGTGTTGATAGAGTTTTTGGGTTATTCGGACAAAGATGGACTTAGGTTATTAAATCTGGACTAAGGTTTTATAGTTTGAAGATTTGAAGGTTAATTCATTATCTGTTGAAGATTGATTCGTTAACATGAACTGGTCATTCGTTAATCTTCATTTGTTAAATAGTGATTCAACATTCGCTGATCTCATTCGTTACTCAATCACACTCGTTATTCACATTTGTTAACCCCTTATATTTTTACATTCGTTATTCATTCGTCTTACATTTTTACATTCGTTAATCTCACTCATACACATTTGTTACACATTCTTTACTCATTCGCGTGTTTCTCGTTCGTCAAAACAAGACCCATTTGTGAACAGTGAGCATAAGTTTTATCATTTGACAAGTCTAGTCCCTTGACTATTTAATCTTGTGAAATCATGTCTTCTCAGAATCAAGCGTATTATGCTTTAGCCTCGCAGAATGCATTGATGTAGCAAATGTTATCAATGGACAATGAGAGTGGGTCGCACAATAAATGTCCCAAACTACTAAAATTGTCTGATATTTCGCGTTGGGAGCCAAGGTTTCGTGCTCATCTTGGATCTGTGCATCCAAGTAGTGTGCGATATCTGGATGTTGTTTATAACGCACCTCTTGTGGGAAGTGAAACACTTGGCTAGACTGAGAAGGATCATGAGCATTATGAAGCTCGGGTTATTAAAGATGCTGAGAGTGAGACCAAAGCTTACTCGACTCTCACTATGGCATTACCTGAGCACATTTTTCATCAATACAGCAATATCAAGACTTGTGCGTCATTATTTGCTTCTTTGAAGCCTTGAAGTCTAGGGAACACACTCGAGAGCAAGAAGCTCTAGTGAAATTTCAGTTTAGAAATTTTACTCTGTTGAAGAATGAGACTGTGGAAAAAATGATCAGTCGTTTTTGTCATCTTATGGTAGAAATGTCTTCTTGTAAACAGGAACCAATTAAGGTAAACAAGATTGATACTTTGAAGAATGATTTACCACCTTCTTATTCAACTTTCTTACTTGTGCTAAAAGAGAATGGTTATTTTCGTAATGATTGACTCACTTCTGAACAATTTATCAACAAGTTAGAAGAAATAGAGTATGACTTGAAATGCCAAAACTTGTTAAAGGATAATCAAAATCCTACTCTATAAGGTGGTTCGTTACCCGCAGACAATACTTTAAATTCAGTCCCAATCACTGCTTTCGTCATGCAGACATCTCAAGAAGAGTCTCCTAATGGTAATTGCACGCCTAATGTATGTTTCATGGCGTCAGGTACCAACTCAAGTTCAGGTGCATGTTCCACAAGCTCTCCACCTAATGTAAATCTGAAAGAAGCGAAGCAGCAGTTCGCATTTTTATGTGTGTTTATGTCATCTTACAAACAACTTGTTGGGAGTAAGATTGCCACTAGTGAACTCACTGATGAGGATTATGAACAGATCGATCCTGATGATCTAGAGTTAATGGATCCAAAGTGGAATATGGCTATGATTGTCCGAAAGGTGAAACGGTTTATGCAACGAACGGGAAAGGATCTACCAACTCTAAGCAAGAGGGTTGGGTTCGTGTAATGTCCGTTAATTTCTGTTAAAAGGGTTTCACCTTGTAGCGTTGTGTATACCTTTTGGGCTTGATCTGCCATTCTTCTGGGAGCTCCTTGCCACCCTTGTAAGCTTATCATACTTGACTTTTCATCCAAGTTCAACCAAGATCTTACTTCTTTAAAATTTGAGGGGCTAGAGTGTAAGGTCTTATAACATAAACAAAACCTAACCCTTTCCTCCCCACTTCAGCCGATCGGAAGTTTGTGCAGCCTCCCCACCCTCGTTTTTCTTTTGTGCAGCCAAGGTTAAGATCCAAAACTTCAATTGAATGTTAGTTCTATCTTCCCCCAAGTCTTATACACCTTAATTGATCATATTAACGTGCTTATTGGTCGTTAGGGTTGAGTTTTGGTTATAACGATTGATGACAGATTCGTACCCATTTATTGTTCGGTCTGTAACTTGACGAAAATATATTGTTTTTGATCGATTCTTATTTCTATGATGTTCTAATTTGAGTCTAGTTTCCATAATGGTATAATACGTAATTTTCGAACGATATTTGAATGCTTTTTATCATTTTATAAGATCGAGTGTCAAAGCTGATACTGGATGACGGATTCTGGTCTATCTTCCTGACATTATAACTTTTTTTTGACAAGTCCAAATTGGTTGGTTCCACTTCTGGAAGTTAATATTTTGAGTTAGGGACCAAACCCAATTGGATTCGTTTAATTTGGCTGGGTAATGATTTTTATAAAAATAAAACCATTTTGTTGCACACTGAAATAGCTGCACATACCTTTCTGTGTTGGAGGAACTTTTATGATTTTGTATCCACTAGAAAAATAAAATAAAAATATTATTATAAACCTAAGACATTTATTAAAGTCTGGTAAAAATTTAATAATTTATTTCAAATGTTATCCGATGTAATTAAATGCATATTCGCTTGTAACGCCTGTTAATTCCGGTTTCAAGAATTAAGGATTGTAGAGTATGTATAACTCTCGGGACTTAACCGACGTTTCTCGAAAAGCCTTTACGTCATCCCGGTACGTTAAAAAACCTAACTTTTCATTCCATTTTTCCTTACACTTCAATCTGGAGGGGCAATAGTGTAAAATATTATGTTATAACACAACCTAACCCTAGCCCCCATCTCTTTCTGCGATCAGCAGGTAGGAGCAGCCCCAAGACCACCGATTTTCCTTTTTACAACCAATTCTAAGCCATGAAAACTTCAATTCAAGGTCGGTTTTATGATTCCCCATGTCTTTTACACCTTAATTGATCATATTAACGCGCTTATTGGTCGTTAAGGTTGAGTTTTGATGATAGCAGTTTGCTGACAGATTGGTATACGTTTATTGTAGGGTCTGTAACGCAATGATAAACCATTGTTTTTGATTGATTCTTGATTCCAAGATGTTCTACTTCGAGTCTAGTTTCCAGAAAGGTATAATACTTAATTTTTGGACGAGATTTGAATGGTTTTTATGAATTTATAAAATCGAGTGTCAAAGCTGATGCGGGATGACGGATTCTGGTCTATCTTCCCGACGTCATAACCTTTTTTCTACAGGTCCAAATTGGTTGGTTCCACTTCTGGAAGTTAGTATTTTGAGTTAGAAACCACACCCAATTGGAATCGTTTAATTTGGTTTGGTAATGAATTTTATAAAAATAAAACCATTTTGTTGCGCACTGAAACAGGTGCACATACCTTGCTGTGTTGGAAGAATTTTTATAATTTTTGTGTCCAATAGAAAAATATAACAAAAATAGTTTTATAATCCTAAGACATTTATTAAAGTCTGGTAAAAATTTGATAATTTATTTCAAAGTTTATCCTATGTAATTAAATGCATCTTCACATGCTAAAATCTACACGTTTTACTCGTTATTGATCGATAAGTTCGTTTTAGGCTTAACCGGGGGATGTTCAATTGTGTTCTTGTCGGGGCTGTTTGAAGTGATTTTTTGCACCACAATCTTCCTAGGTATGTCCCGTATATCATACTCAAAGATCATGTTCTTAGGTGTTCGTTAAGTTGATCAACTAGTTGTAGTTTGATTGTTATGTTCGGTTGTCTAGAATTGTTGAGTTTGATGCGTTAATCGGTTGGATGACCAACCGAATCAGTTTGCATGGCCCTAGGGGAGTCCAAGGGCTGTGGAAAAATTATTTTTTGGTGCTCGGGGCTGTCGGGGTTAGTGCTTCGTCAATCGAGTCGGCGGTGCGCGAATTTTCGTTTAAATATTAAAGTAAGTGTTGTAAAAGGGAACCGTCAACCCTATCAACTCGAGTGACATAATTATGATGAATGAAAAGGTTTAAGACGGAATTTGGTCCATTCGGGGCTGATTTAGTTAACAAATGATTTTAAGGATTATTTCACGCGCATTCGACCCGATTTGACTATCTTTGGGCCTTGGGCCAAGTTGTTGGGCCTTGGGCCAAGTATTGGGCCTTGGGCCAAGTTTTGGGCATTGGGCCAAGTTGGGCCTTGGGCCAAGTGTTGGGCCTTGGGCCAAGTTGTTGGGCCTTGGGCCAAGTGTTGGGCCATGGGCCAAGTCTTGGGCCTTGGGCCAAGTTATTGGGCCTTGGGCCAAGTTGTTGGGCCTTGGGCCAAGTTGTATTGGCATTGGGCCAAGTTGTTGGGCCTTGGACCAAGTTGTATTGGGCCTTGGGCCAAGTTGTTGGGCCTTGGGCCAAGTTGTTGGGCCTTGGGCCAAAGTGTTGGGCTGGTATGGCCCATTAGGCTAGAGTGTTCCTACAGTCTAGTTTAGTAACGCGTTATGTATAATCTACAGGCCCTTGCTTGTGATTTTGCCCTTAAGAACTTCCTAGCTCGTTGCAAGTATTCGATCGATCTCAGGTGAGTTCATGATGCCCTTTTTACTCATTTTACTTTTGGGCTAGCGTGCGCACCTAAATGTTTTCTTACTTGATGAAATGTTTTTAAAATGATTTTATATAGGCTTGCTAGTATATGGTAAGCCTTGGGATGTTAAATATATATATGTGTATATACATTATTTCTGGGCCTCTATTTGGCGATGTTGTAGTCGTTTCGACTACTGATGTTGTGTATGCCTACTTTGTGTTTGCATACACTGATGTTACGTGTTTGGGTTGTACGTTTGCTCGACCCTGATGTTATAGTGGATGATATATATATATACTGTTATGTATATAGGGATGTTATTGAATGGATGTTTACATATACATTTTCTATATGTATGTATGAGGATGTTTAAGTTCGGTAATGATGATTAGATGGATATACCCTTTTACTTTTAGAAAACCTTTGGTATGACTATCATGATTTTACTACTGATACCTTTTACTTAAAACTTGAACTCACTCAGCTCAAGCCGACCTTTGTGTGCATGTTAGTGTAAGTTTCAGGATTTGGAAGAGGATGCCTTATCGCTTGGACGTGCACGGAGCTACTTGGATGGTGATGGGCATACTGGAAGGAAGAATTGTTTATGAATATTTTATTTCAAGGAAACTTATAACAGTTATACTTATTTTGGTTCTTGGGCAAAATTCCCGGGTTTCTTAAACTTATTACACTTTTCATGTTTTCCGCAAAATTTATACTCTGATACGTTTGTTTTAATGGAAGAAATGGTTTTTAAGTTTATTAAATTTTACGAGTGTTTGGATGATTACCAACTGTGGGGTTCCCGGGGTTCGGGGCCTTACATCGCTTGCTAAAATCTGCACGTTTTACTCATATTGATCGATAAGTTCGTTTTAGGCTTAACCGGTGGATGTTCAATTGTGTTCTTGTCAGGGCTGTTTGAAGTGAGTTTTTGCACCAACATATTCCTAGGTATGTCTAGTATTGCATACTTTAAAGTTATGTCCATTGGTGTTCGTTTGATTGGTCAACTAGTTATAGATTGAAAACAAGTTTTCGGTTGTCTAGAATGGTGATGTGTTGCATTTAACGCAAGAGATGAAGTAAGTGATGACCAATTCAGTTCGTATAGCTTCGTTTTAATGTACGGGCTGTTGGAAAATTATTTTTATAAGTATTGGGGCTGAATTGGTTGGCGATTACTCAAACGGGTCGTTACAACGCGCATTCGCGTTTACTGAATAGTTGGTGCGTTGTACTCGCAAATTACCGACCCATTCGACTCGTGGAGCGTCGTGTGGACTCGTTGGCTGTGAATTTATCATAATGGGTCCACACAGGGCTGAGTTAGATGTTAATCTCCTAAAAAACTTTTGAACGCGCGTGTTAGTATCACCTAGTGCTTCCGGGGGTAATTTGGGAATTTTTTATTCCCGAGAGTATCTAGGGGTCGTGTTGGTAAATGTAAGGCCCCCGGGGCTGTTATGATTGAGTTTGATGAGGTCGAGGCTTTAGGAAACTCAAACCGTGTTAGAACGTCCCGTAGGATAAACGAGTCCTTTCGGTGTCGTTAGTAATGATTGTAAGTAAACCGACAGGCGTTTGAGTTGTGGGGATACTTAGAGATTCTCTAGCTCGTTGTGAATCCGTTCCTTATGTTAGGTGAGTTCATGATGCTCCTTTTTAATCCTTTTACGTTTTGGGCTAGCATACACACCGTATTACAATTTTACCCGATTTTACTCGTTACAACTATTTGGATGGTATTACATAGCCTTATTCGTATTTGTGTATTTATGATACTATGAATGGATTATATTCTATGCCTTAGGATATTTTAGACTCGTTGTGGTCGTATATTCCTTAAGGTTATACATATTACTTGTGGTCTAGGCTCGAGGTGATGATATTGTTTGGGTAAATTTTTGAATTAGATGGTTGTAAGTGTGTATGTGAATGTGTATGCGTTGGTAAACTGTGACTGGATCAAATATATTACTTGGGAAAGACCCGAGGTGAGGAGGCCCGTATCACATGTTTAGGATGCTAAACCGTGAACGAGTCAAATATATTACTTGGGGATGACCTGGGGTGAGGAGGCTCGTGTTACGTGTTTGACTAGGAGAAAGATTATTTATTATTTTATTCACTTATGATTTGACCAAGGAAAGTTTTTTAATTATTTACTTAAGACTTTCTCTTGCTTGATGAACAGTTAAATTATTTTGCATAGGCATATTTGTATAGAATATGCCTTGGGATGATATTTTTGTGTCTTTATACGTATGATTATACATGTATTATTGTATGGCCAATAATTGGCGATGTTAATTAGTCGTCATAGACTAAGGATTTTTGCGTATGCCTACTTTGTGTTTGCATACGGATGGATGGTGATCTTGGCCGGGCCAAACTATACTACTCAGGTTCTTAAATCCTGTGGCGGGCCCTGGAAAGCCCGTAAGGGGGAGGCTCGTGTGGCATGATCATCATCTCATTATACGTGTTTGGGTTGTACGTGTGCTCGACCCTGATGTTATTATTTGGATATTACGTGTTTGGGTTGTACGTGTGCTCGACCCTGATTTTATTACTTGGATGATATTTATAGGGATATAATTATATGGATGTACATACGTATAGGTATGACTACTTAGTGTTGATGATGGCCTATCTGTTTGTATCCCTTTTTATTTTAAAACTCTTGGAATGATTATTATAAATGATAATTATTAAAATTTGAACTCACTCAACTCAAGCTGACTTTGTATGTATGTTACTGTGAGTTTCAGGTTAGAAGGAGGATGCTTACCGTTTAGACGTGCTCGAGGATACTGGGGCGGTTGATGGCATACCTAGTCGGAAAGTTTCAATAATAAACATTGTTGTTTTCAATTTGTACTAAATACATTTAAATGTGGTTTTGGGCATAATTCCCGGGTTTTGGGAACTTGGTTTTAGTACTTGTGATTTTCCGCTATTTATTACTCTGAAATGATTTTTAATAAGATGAATTTTTTTGACTTTAAATTTTTGAGAATTTTTGGATATGATTACCAACTGTAGGATTCCCGAGAATCGGGGTCTTACAGTTCGACAAATTGAAAGTCAAATGCTACAACTGTGGAGACTTTGGACATTTTGCCAAAGAGTGTGATAAGCCCAAAAAAGAATACACGGGTCCTCGTAATGCTGATAGGTCTTCAGGAGAAAGTTCATTTGGATCTGAAAATAAGAAACCATCAGAGGGGGATCCAAATAAGGCAGTTAGTTCACAATCTCTTGTTGCAAATGATGGATTGGATTGGTCACAACTTTTACTGGTAAACCAAGCAAATCTTGCTATGGTAGAACCAGTAGAGCATTTTGAGACTGCGAGTGATAATAATTTGACAAACGGGAGTGACTCTTCTGATTCAGAGACTGATTCTGATCATTCGTCACCTGAGCAAAAATAATCTTTCTCCTGCATGGCAAAGATTGAAGAGGTATGTACTAACTTTTCACTTAATGTTTCTTTAAATGAATCACATGAGGCAGTTGCTTCTAAAGTTGTTACCGAGTGTAATAGTTGTTGTGAACTCGAAGATAAACTTGAGTCTGCTTTACAACAAAATACTACACTCGTGAACGAGCTTTTCTTGATTAGTGAATTCTTCAAACAAAAATCCAAATTGTTGGAACAATCAACACTTATAATCGAAAATTTGTCTGTAAGCAATCATGATCTAAAAGCCAAAGTTAGCTGTAAACTTGTGATAGTTGATCAACATTATCAGGAGATTATCAAACTTCGCACTACCATTACCAAACTAGAGAATGAAATTTTGGAACTAAAAAATAAACTTGGAAAATTTAGAGATTCTTCATTTCTCTTAAATGAAATCATTAAAGTCAATAGTGTGCATAAGAAAAATGGTAAGGCAGGTTTGGGGTATGTTGAAATTCCTCCTCCATTTAAAGGAGATTACTCAAGAATTCCTATTGTGGAGCAATCTACAATTTCAGAAATGCCCATTGTTGATCAAATCAAACCTGAAAATGTTGAGACAACTAAGTCGAATATTCAAGAACCAATTAATATCAAAAGCAGTTCAGTTTTTGCTGAAAACGAATTAAATGGTTCTATTAAGGAATTACACGAACCGGAAGTGATTGTCAAAAATGATAACATACCTTCTAACAATCATATCTTGTGTGAACCTGAGGAATTCGAACAAGCTGTGTATGGTTCGAAGCCCTCGGGTTATTTCATGAAAAAGCCGAAAGCTTCAATTAATGTAAAGAAATCAGATAAGCCTGCTGTGTTGATATTATCAAGTCATCATCTAAAAAATCTATTCCAATGGTTGAAATGAATAATAAATCGAAAGAATCTCAAGTTGATGATTCATTCATAATGTATTCCAACGTCAACCCGAGGAAAGTGGTTCGGGTTGAAGTTCCTAATGTAATAAACAAATTTGTTGACCATGCTCAGCCTATTTGTAAAAACACGAACTTGGGAATAATTCGTGATGGTTACCTGAAGAAGAAAACCAAGAAACCCGCAAATATTCTCAAATGCCAAATGAAAGTGTTAAATTAAACTTATCTCCAAAAATCTCAAAAGGAGAGCCCAAGACTGAGGCTTGCGCTGCCTTTTTGAACTAATCATTTACGTTTTATGTAGAGTTCATCCAGGTCTGTATCAGGTCACAAATGGATATTAGTCAGTGGGTGCTCTCGGCATATTACCGGCAACCTTGATCTTCTTAATAATGTCAAAGATATTCAGGGAGGTTATGTTGCATTTGCTGGTAATAATGGTGGAATGATTACGAAAGAGGGAGAGGTCTCAAATGGGATGATTACATTTGAGAGAGTTAATTATTGTGAAAAAGTAGACCACAATATGTTGAGTGTCTCGCAGATTTGTGATAAGAAGTATACTACTATTTTCACAGATAAGGAATGTGTTATCCTTCAACCGAGATACACAATTCCTGAAGAGATGGTTGTCATGCGATCACCTCGATCAAATGATATTTATGTCCTAGACATGAGTATTAGCGTAAATGTTTCACCCTCTAAAACGTGTTTTTGTCTCCAAGGCTACAGAGAAAGACTCGATTCTGTGGGATCGATGCATGGGGCACATCCACATTCGTAGGATGAATCATCTTATTGCTAATGATTTGGTGGATAATGTGACCCTCGAGAACTTCAAGTTGAACGATCACTGTGTCGCGTGCAAGAAGGGGAAACAGAAGAAGAAGTCACACCCGTGTAAATCGATTAACTCAAATATTACGCCACTGGAATGACTTCACATGGATTTATTTGGTCCAGTGAATCGTGCCAGTATTACGGGTGATTTCTTTTGTTTGGTAGTAACTGATGCCTTCTCGAGGTACTCATGGGTGTTATTTATGGGTTCTAAGGATCAGACACCTGTTTTAATTCAGAACCTTATCACAAAGATCAAATCACTTTACAAACTGAAAGTGAGACGAATTCGGAGTGATAATGGAACTGAGTTTAAAAACAATGTATTGGATTTCTTCTGTATTCAGAAAGGAATACATCAGGAATTCAGTGCGCCTTATGTTCCTCAAAAAAATGGCGTGTCTGAACGAAAGAATGAGACGTTGATCGAAGCTGCTAGGACAATGGTTGCAGATTCTAAGTTTCCCGTTCAATTTTGGAACGAAGCTGTGAATACTGCATGTTATATGTTGAAATGCGTCCTAAAAGTAAAGAAGTTCAAGAAAATGAGTTATGAACTTCTGAATAATCGTAAGCCTAATCTAAAGTATTTGGAACTATTCGGGTTTCCATGTACGGTGTTGAAGAGATGCATGGAAATTTGATGAAAAGGCATTTGAGGGTTACTTTTTGGGTTATAATTCTCCTAAGTAGCGAATCTTCAATCTTTCTTCGGGATGTGTAGAAGAATGGTATCATGTAGATTGTCAAAGGTACACTACACCTCCAGCCGGTACAGGTCTTGATTGGATGTTCAACTACGATGGTTTATTTAATTCGTTTACACCAGCAGTTGATGAGATACCTGAAGACTTGGTCCGATCGTATTTGGAAGAACGATGTCTTCCTATTCCAAGTTCTTCTTCTGTTGATGTGAATGTCACTCCTAACGTATCAGAAACTTATAATGATGGTTCTGAATCCTCCGATGAAGCTGACTTTGTCGATTCATCTTCAGTACCGTTGGATGTGGCTCAAGAAGCAACCGAGCCGATTCTAGTTGAAGACGTATCATCGACTGTCTCTTTAGACACAGCAGAGGAAAATATCACCAATCTTAGTGATAATGTATCTGTACCTGCAAATCCTTCTTTAATGATTCACACTAATCATCCGTAGAAACAGATAATTGGGGATGTGAACGATGGTGTTCAAAGGAGACACCAGTTGGCTAATGTATGTGACGATGTGGTTGATTGTAACGTATCTCCTATAGATGATCCGATTTTATGTGCTTATGGGGATTTGCACTCAACAAGGATTCTGAACAATACACAATACACTTGCTTCTTATCTCAAATAGAATCGACAGGTGTCACTATGGAACTCAAGGAACCGTCTTGGGTTGAGGCTATGCAAGAGAAGCTACAACAGTTCGTAAGACTGGGTGTATGGGATCTTATTGACAAACCCGACCGAGTAAAAAGGGCTATACCGACGAAATGGGTTTATAAGTGCAAGAAAGACGACCGTGGGGTTATCATGAGAAACAAGGCACGATTGATTATGTTGGGATATAATCAACAAGAAGGCATTGACTACACAGAATTGCACACTCCGGTGGCACGACTGGAAGCGATACGCATATTTCTTGCCTACGCAGCCTACAAGAACTTCAAAGTTTATCATATGGATGTTAAATTGATTCAAGAAAAAGTGTACGTGAAACAGCCTCCCGGCTTTGAAGATCCAGACTATCATGAGCGTGTTTATTGGTTAAACAAGGCTCTATATGGTTTACACCAGGCCCCAAGAGCCTGGTACAACATGTTGGCTGACCATTTGATTGATAGTGGCTTTAAGAGGGAACTGTGGATTGTACATTATTTTACAAGAATGTTGGTGACGATTTGCTCCTCGTCCCGATCTATGTGGACGATATTATGTTTCGTTCGACTAACGACAGCTTATGCAAAGCATTCGAGACGACGTTACAGAAAAAGTTCGATGGGGAGATGAGCTTCTTTTTGGGACTACAAGTTCACCAGCTTGTTTCTGAGATCTTTATCCATTAGACAAAGTATGTGAACGATGTCTTGAGCCGATTCAAAATATCTGCCAGAAAAATCCCTTCTACACCTCTTCCCGTGGGTCACAATTTGTCACTGGATGAATTGGAGGATACCGTTGATCCGACCATATATCGAGCCATGATTGGTTCTCTTATGTATTTGACTGCATCACGTCCTGATATTATGTGTGCTGTTTGTTTATGTGCCAGGTACCAATCGTGTCCCTGAGTGACTCATCTGGTAGCAGTTAAGCGTATCTTCCATTATCTGAGGGGAAATCCCGACATCGGGTTGTGGTACCCCAAGGACGATAAGTTTGATCTCACGGCTTATAATGATTCAGACTACGGGGGATGCAAGATTAACTTCAAGTCTACAACAGCGGGTTATCAATTCTTAGGAAACCGGCTTGTTTCATGGCAGTGTAAGAAGAAGACAACGGTCTCAACTTCTACTACTGAATCGGAGTACGTGGCGGCCTCGAGTTGCTGTTCACAAGTTCTCTGGATCCAGCAGCATTTGCGGGATTACGGTTTGAATTTTCTTACTACTCCCATTTACATTGACAATTCGGTTGCTATATCAATAACTAAAAATACGATTTAACATTCCAAAATAAAACATATTGAAATCCGTTATCACTTCATACGTTATTGTTTAGAAAAGAAATTAATAAATATTGAAAAAATTAACACGGATTTTCAAAAGGCTGACCTTTATACCAAGGCGTTCGATAAAACACGTTTTTAATACTTGTTTGGTATAAATGGATTAAAAGATTAACTGATATTCAAAAGCTCGGTTGAATCATTTTATTTTCATTTTTCTTGTTTTTATTCTAATTGTTGTTTTTAGGGGTAGAAAAAATATAAAAATCCAAAAATATTGTGATTTTTGTTTGTACAGAAAAATTAAAAACTCTAAAAACATTCAAATATTGAAAAAAAAACAAAAAACATTGAAAAATGCTCCTCAAAATGAGTTTTTAATCAAGAAAGGAAAATGATAGTACATTGACGAGTTTGATCTGGTACATGAATAAATTAGATCAAAAATACGTAAGGCCAATAATATGATATGCAATGATAGGCCTGACAGATTATATAGGAACTGATAAGATATAAACATAACAAATGCCGAATTTAGTGGTACAACACCTTGAAGTGTGATACTATATCTGATTTAATAAAAGCCAAAAAGTCAAAAAGATTACTGTGTGTGCATGCGTTCATTTTTGAAGAAAATTCTGCTTTGTTTTATCTTTAATTTTACAAAGAAATTCAGCTTTATTTTTTCTTTATTTTTATTCAAATATTGGATACACTCCTACGCGATAAGATTATCCGACCTAAGGGTTAATATTTGAGTATTCTGATTTATTTTTCTTAGTGTTTCATATGAAATCTTGGACTTTCACCACGCGATAATACGGGATTATCCGAATTGAGAGTTAATATTTTATACAACTTCTGCTTATTTTATTTTTTTTATTTTGTTAAAATGAAACCTTATCTGCGTGTAGTAATACCGATCTATAGGGAAAATTTTAACGTTTTGCTTTATTTTTAGTTTATTATTTTTGCATGAGTCACAGTATATCAAAAGTTTAAGTCATAAGAAAAACGTACATGTGAAAATTCACTGTAGACATATAATGTCTGATAGGTGGGTTCTACATGAAATTCATGCCTAACTGAACCTCAATAATATCATAAAGTTTCCGAAAAGTCTGTTTATGGTTTAAAAGGATAACTATATCTGCAATCATCTCTGGGTTACGTATATAATAACATCAAAATTGAAGTGTTACTTAGAGATTTCTTCGTCAATATGATTCCCTGCTTGAACTTACAAAAATATGTACTGCATGATAGATGTTAGTTGTTTACTTCTTTACATTTACTGCATTTTATTTTGATTTTGAAAGAAAAAAAAGTAATATAATAAATTTAAAATTCAAAAAGATTTTACTTTTTCTGCTTTATTTTCGATTTACCGAGCTAGTGAATAATTTAAAACAAAAAGAAAAGGTTTATACCCCAATTTTAAGTTAATTCGTGCTTAATGTATTTTTAAAGTAAAAATTCATTTAATTTAAACATCACTGGTTTTTGATTGATTGGGTATTTTAATGTATTCAATTGGAACCCTAATTGGTTTTAATTCATTATTTAATTCATTTTCTAAACCGTAATGGTTTTTAAATGATTATCTCATTCGTTAATGATAAGTGGTAATTCGTTAACATTGTCTTAACGAATGTCATGCTATTCTTTAGTTATACATAACGAATGAACTCATTCGTTATAAAAGACATTCGCTTCCGCTGAGACTAAGGAATGGGAGACATTTGTATATACAAGGTTAACGAATGGAATGTTAAGATATCATTCGTTAAGTTTTAACGAATATGAATCAGATTCGTTATCAGGTTAACAAATAAGATTCTTTAATTTAACGAATAAGGACATTCGTTATTTCAAATTTGAACGAATGACCTCGATTTGCGTGAAATTATCGAAGCTTATAATCCCAAGGCAGACGAATGGACTCCTCATTCATCTGTATAATATTTCATCGAAAGCTAAACAAAACTCTGGCCAAATTTCATTAGAATTTCATACAATTGATTTAGATCAATTGATTGATATCTTTGTATTCAATAGGTATTGGCGATCATTCTGATATCAGATTCACTGAACATTATCCGGGTTTTAAGGTTAAATTGATTAATTTTGTAAACCGGCATGAATAAACTGGTTTGCGAATCAAATGCTTAATTTTTTTGATAATCTAAGTGATAATCAATCAAACGTGAATGTATTCCACAGATTTTCGATTCAGTTAATTAGGTTTAATCGATGGTATTAACGAGAATGTAAGACCCCCGAATCCCGGGAATCCTACAGTTGGTAATCATATCCAAAATTCAAAAACATTTAAAACCAAACAAGTTCATCTTATTTAAAACCATTTCAGAGTAATTAAACAGCAGAATAATAAGTATTAAAATTCCCAAAAACCGGGAATTGGTGCCCAAAATCAAATGTATAAAAAAATAAATAAATATATTGTTTGTTTTATTTGAATTCCTCGACCAGAAATGCCTTCAACCATCCGAGGAAACTCTAGCATGTCCAAGCGATAATTCCTAGCCTTAACTTGAAAATCAATCTAACATACACACAAAGTCAACTTGAGCTGAGTGAGTTCAAGTTTTTAAAAGTAACATCCATAAATCAGATTTATTTAATAAATATAAAAATATTTGGAGAAAATCATAAGTAATTATATAAATACTTTTCTCTTGGTCAAACACGCAACACGGGCCTCTTCACCCCGTGTCTTCCCCGAGTAATATATTTGACCCGCCCGCGGTTTATCAAAAACAAACAAAATCATGCAACACGAGCCTCCTCACCCTGGGTCGTCCCAAGTAATATATTTGACTCAGTCACAGTTTAATAAAACAAAAATCACGCAACACGAGCCTCCTTACCCCGGGTCTTCCCCAAGTAATATATTTGACTCGGTCACGGTTTAACAAACCTAAACATCAGATGCGGGCCCCCTCACTCTGGCTCTTCCCTGAGTAATATATTTGACTCGACCATGGTTGAGCAGAATGGCGGGCCTCCTCACCCTGGGTCTTCCCCAAGTAATATATTTGACCCGCCGGGACATAAACATGCAACACGGGCCTCCTCACCCCGGGTCTTCCCCAAGTAATATATTTGACCCGGTCACAGTTTACCAACACATACCCTTCACAAACACAGTTACAAACATCTAATTCAAATATTCAACCAAACAATATCATCACATTCAATCCATAAATAATGGATACTCTAGGAATTAATACTAGGCCTAATAGCAGCCTCGAGCCTAGACCACAAGTAATATGTATAACCTTAAGGAATATACAACCACAATGAGTCTAAAATATCCTAAGGCAAAGAATATTATTCACACATAGATTCATAAATCCACAAGTACGAATAAGTCTATGTAATATCATCCAAATAGTTTAAATGAGTAAAATCTGGTAAAATTGTAATAGGGTGTGTATGCTAGCCCAAAACGTAAAAAGGTAAAAAGGGGCATCATGAACTCACCTGACACGAGGCACAAAATCACCACAAGCTAGATAATCCCTAAGTATTCCCACAACTCACACGCCTGTCGGATTATACACAATAGTTACTAACGATATCGAATGAACTCATTTATCCTATGAGGTGTTCTAACATGGTTTGAGTTACCTAAGCCTCGTCCTCACCAATTTAAATTACAACAGCCTCCAGGGCCTTATATTTACCAAATCCACCCTTAGATAAACCCGGAATTAAGGAATTCCCAAATTACCCCCGGAAGTTGCCAGTTGAACGAATATGCGTGTTTATGAGTTGTTTATGCCATTAACATCCAACTCAGTCCCGTGTGGACCAAATTTGATAAAATCACAGCTGACAAGTCCACACGACACTGCACGAGTTGGATGGGTCATTAATTCGCAAGCACAACGCACAAACTACCAATAAACGCGAATTTGCATTGTACCGACCTGTTTTAGTAACCGACAACCAATTCAGCCCCAATACTTAAAAATAATTTTTCCACAGCCTATATATCAAACCGAAGCTACACAAACTGAATTGGTTGTTAATTCCTTCAAACCTCGCGCTAAACGCAACAATTAGCAAACTAGACAACCGAAACCTAGTTTTTGCATTATCAACAATAGACCACTCTAACGAATGCCAAAGCTCATAATACTAAAGTATGATATACAAGACATACCTAGGAAGATGGTGGAGCAAGAACTTCAATTAAAACAGCTCCCGAAAGAACCTCAATTGGCCAGCCACCGGTTAAGTCCAAAACCGAAAGAATTGATCAATGTCGAGTATAAGGAGCAGATTTTAGCATGCAAAGATGTATTTTATTACATAGGAAGACCATAGAAATAAATTATAAAATATTTACCAGAGTTTAATAAATGTCTTAGTTTTATAAAGATATTTTTATTAAAATTTTCTAGTGCACAAAAAAATCATAAAAATTCCTCCAACACCGAAAGGTACGTGCAGCTATTTCAGTGTGTAGCAAAATGGTTTTATTTGTTTAAAAATCATTACTAAAACAAATTAAACGATTCCAATTGTTTTGTAATTCAAACTCAAAATACGGATTTTTCAAAAAAGATTATGATGTCGGGAAGACAAACCAGAATCCGTCACCCCGCATCAGCTTTGACACACGATCTTATAAAATCATAAAAACTTTCAAATCTTGTCCAAAAATTACATATTATACCTTTCTGGAAACTAGACTCAAAGTAGAAGATCATGGAAAGAAGAATCGATCAAAACCAATAAATTTTCATTGAGTTACAAACCAAACAATAAACGAGTACGAATCTGCCAGAAACTGTTATCATCAAAACTCAACCCTAACGTGTTCAACAAAGGGTTTAATGGTGAAAGAGAATTATATTATGATAGAACCAACCTTGAATTGGACTCGGGAGGGCTGGAGAGTTGCCAGAGCTGCACGAAATTCGAGATGATGGCTATGGGGAGGGCGCCGATCGGAAGTGGTAATGGGGTAGGGTTTTAGTTTTTCTAATTATAATAATCTTACATTCTAGCCCTCGAACTTGTAAATTGCGATAACATGGATGAAAGGTTAGGAAAATTAACTTACGAGAATGACCAGAGGGTCCCTGAAAATGACAGAATGGGTCTTGGTTGAAGATACAATCTTATAAGGTGTAAGATTTTAACAAAAATTTACGGGTGCTACAGAGAATCTACTGAATCATTAGACGATGTTCGTCATCCTTGACTTAATAGATTCAAAGTTATTTATATTTTGACTTTTGATAGTCAAATTTAAATTAAAACGGATTTGTTAGCAGGGTAACGAATAACCAATTCATGCGTTAAGATAGCGAATGAGGTTATGTGAATTATTAACGAATAAGACTTGATTTGTTAAATGTAACGAATGTCTAAACTTATAAGATAGATTCGTTAGAAGACACGAATGTGTGATTCGTTTTTAATGAATGTGACACTCGTTTGAGGTTATGATAACGAATTAGATGCTCATTCGTTAATCAGTAGAATATTGTTGGAATATTTTACTAATATTTTATTGTTGTTAAACAGAATGGCTGATGAGATCGTTCAGAATCCAGTTCTCGAGTAACAACCAGATGTTATTCCTAAACAACAACCGGAATTCCAAGCTCCAGAACAAGTTGCTGAATCAGAGCAAGCTCCCGTTTTATTATCGTGGGATAAAAAGCACAACATCTGTTCCTTTTTACTCGATAATTTCGAAGATTCACCCATATTTGGTGGAATGATTAATTTCTTATTACGTTCCAGAATCTCAAGGCGACTTCGACATAGACTTTGGTTTACCAAAGTATTATATGTGCCTTTTGGGATACAGCTCGTTTCAACGAAAGAGAGAATCAGATAGAGGCAGTTATTCAAGAGAAACGAGTTGTTGTAGATGTGGGAGTTATTAGAGATGTGTTGGGGTTTCTTGATACTGTGGATGACCGGTGCGAGTTTGATTCGTGGGTTGTTTGGGAGGATTAGATATAAGGGGGAGTTGGATAAGTCTATGTACAACAAGGCATATTTGTGTGAGCAATAAAAGTATTTGATGCATGTGCTGATACATTATCTTGGTGGTAGAAAGGGTGGATATGATGAATGCCGTATCATGCTACAATCGGCGTTTGTAGCTCTTGTACTTAACAAACCGTTCAACTTTTCTAAACTGGTTTTCTATCACTTGAAGGACAATCTCACGAGAAGACACAAGTTCTTGACGTATCCGAGATTTCTTCAGCTTATTATTGACGATCTTCAGCGTACATTATTTAAAGATCCAGCTAATCTTTATGATTTGATGAAGCTGGAACATATGAATGCTGAGATGATGAGGCGGTTACGTTCTTACCGTGGTTAAAGTATTCAAGATAGGCCGAGGTACAAGCGTTTGAATGGCCATCTTGCCAATATTGATTATAAAGCGCTGTCTAATGATCGTTAGGCTCATAATAATTCTGATTCTGAGCATGAGGGTGGTAATGGTGGTGATGGTGGTCAAGGACCAAGCACTGAGTTCACGTATGCACAGAAACGTAAGCGTAAAGGTAAAGAGCCGATGGTGGAAAAAGGGGAGAAACAGAAGAAGCAACGGGTGAGATGGTGTTCGGGCATTGAGATACCAAACCAACCATTTGAGAGAACGTCTGCACATGTATCTAATCCAACTTTGATTCCTATTTCTCCTACTCCTCCAATTATTCCGAGACCTCCAGCTGTTACACGGCTAGGTCGGATCCTTACTTTGGAGACGTATTACAGACTGTGCTGGCTCGTATGCCAAGTCCTCAACTCACAACTCCTTCTACACCAGTCAGTCCGACTACGTTGCCAAGACCTGAGCACTCATTCATGACATTCAATCGTCGTCAAGGTACTATGCAACTTGTGCACCCGAACTTCTATGGTATGTCTTCCCAAGCTCAGATGTTTCATTTGCTGAATCTTTTGCATCTACGACAAACACAGATGCAAGCAGATCTAGCAGCACATGAGCTAGTGCAGCGGAATATGTTTAGGCATATTCAATTTATTTCGAACGAGAACAGGGAATTGAAGGCCCTAGTTGCTGCTCAGGGGGAGAGATTAGATAAGCAAAACGAGATCATCCTTCAACTTACATGCAAAGATGATGAGCTGAAGAAGTTGAGGAATGATAATGAAGATCCGGATGAAGGGGGTGTAGGTGATCAGCAACCGGGCGGTAGTAATGCACCATCGGCAGGTAATCAGATTGGGTCGAGAGCTGGTGGAGGTAGTGAGGGTAGAAATATGCTGATTGTGTCGTATAAAGGCTATACACGAGCTAAGCCGATTGATGTGATATCGGCTAATATGATTTTATTTGTTGGTATGGATGGGATTGTGTACAGTATGGTCAATGCGGATGAGATCGAAAAGGGTGAGTTTTTTGATCATTCACTGACCAAAGAACAAATAGCCCTGCTTCTGGATCTAAATGAAGATGAGGTCGAAGAATTGGGGAAGACGGTTGAAGTGAAGATTGAGTTTGCAGAAAGTGCTAATCCAGGCATTCCACGTGGGATTGTGCCTGAGTATAAAGAGGTGGAAGTTGAAGATGTGATTGCTGAAAAATACCCTGATCTTTATGCTGATAACAACAATGATTCAGGTATTCCATTCTTTACTACTTAACATTTTGAGGCAGTAGAGCAGCGTTTACGTGAAGAGAGACAGAGAGAGGTGGAATAAAGAAGCTGAAATCAATCACTTATCTACAAAAGAGATGAAAAGGAAACGTGCTTTGGATGGTATGCTTGGGCAAGATGTTAAGCGTATGAACAAGATGATCGAGACCTTTAGATAAAATGAACATGAGGAAGTCAGACTTGCGAAGGTTAGAGAATCAGCTTACCAGATGAAGTACAAGAGTGTTAAATACGTGAAAGGTGACTTGGTTGCTTGGCAATACGATGCAGAGCTTAAAGTATATATTCTTAGGTGAGAACATAGTTTTTATTATTTTAGGCGTCCGCACGATATTCTGACTATGCCGAGAAGAGATGTGAGAACCTTAGCTAACAGACCGTTTGTTAATCAGGGAAAAGATCAGTGGGCTGAGTGGTTCTATGATCATCTACAACATGAGACCAGATTTGGGTTTAAGTTCTTCAAGCCGCAGGTGCCAACACACAAATACATTGATGAGATTGTTCCACGCACCGGGTGGAGAAAAATGATCTTGCAGGTCAAGCCGCCGAAGACTATGAAGAGGGCTCCAATGAAGATCTTTCCTTAGAGTCTATTCACCACGTTCAACAGATGTTACTATGATAATCGGACGGGTGAAGCGGTAATCGTTTTGGGTACCAGATCAAATACGAGTGTTATCCGTGTGATCGATCCGATGTGGCTTGTTAACTTATCGGATTCTGATAACGACGCATTATTTCATAATCAGATCCGATTTACTACGCAATTTCAGCGCGTTGTTCGTATCTGTTATGCATTCAAGATTCATAGCTGCAATGACTGGAAGACGAAGATGTTCCAGAAGTAAAGTATAAAGAGCTCGAGACGAGGAGGAGTTTGTTGATACACGACTTGGGCGTCTCGGTCTTTATTATATTATTGATAATGTAAGGGGTATTTTGGTAATTACCCCATTCACTCTAATGTAAGGCTATTCGTTTCCTCGTAACGAATAAGCCACATTCGTTATAATTGTTAGCCACATTCGTTAACCTTGATTAACGAATGTGACAACGCAGTACGAATGAGGTTGTTCATTCGTTAGATATAATGTAACGAATGACACATTCGTTAAGGTTTAAGTTAACCAATGTGTCATCCCCTATATGTACTTGTAAGCTTATCAGTAATGTAACAAAGCTTTTATTATTAGTCCTTTGCCTCGTTACTCTGCCGAAATCCTTTCTAAACACACTAACAGATCATCCTAATCATATTGATTACACAATGATTATCACGATGTCATCATCGATCTAGATCCGCGAGCTCTCTCAATTAACATAGATGTATGAAGTAGTAGTAATAAAGAATTGATACTTGTAACTTGTTACACAGTTAGCCGTGCACAGCTAAGGAAGGGCATTACCATTAACTCAGAGAGAAACTAACTACAGGTGAGTTCTAGCCCCTTTATCTGTGATGTTTTCGGGGCTGTGTGCATACTACTATGTGTTTAGTAAATACACTTACCTTAAGTGGTAAGTGTATGCTATGGGAATGTCTATGAATGATATACGAATGGTATAGAAAGAGTTAAGAGTAGGACTTGTATGATTATATATATATATATATATATATATATATATATATATATATATATATATATATATATATATATATGCAACAGGTCAGCGAAGTACGTATGGATGTATGGTTTAATGATCATATGGAAAGAAGGGACCAGACCCTTATAATATCTGTGATGTTGTGGACCAGACCCTCATTATTTATGTTATGATAGGGACCAGATGCTTAAAATATCTGTGATGATAGGGACTGGACCCTAATAATATCTGTGATGGTTGAGATAGAATAGCTTATGGTATACCATAGGGAGTTACGAAAGAAAGTATGTAAGTTCTTATGCATTTATGTAAAGTATGTATGAAAGAAGTAATAGTAAGTAAGGTACGAATACTTCAGACATGTATGAGTAAGGATGTGAATGTAATGTATGTTAATTGATTAACTAGAACTCAGTCAACGTAGCTGACTTTTAGTGTGCACGTAGGCAAATAGGTTGAAGCAGTTGGATTGAGAAGAGACACATGTCATGAACTGAAGAGGCTGGCATCTTCGAAGAAGTGTCATGACTATTTTATATTAGTGTTCAGGAAAAAAGACAACTTGTATGTTTAAGACAAGAACTACTGTTTTATGATGTAATGTTTAGAAGTTTTAAGTATTCCGCAAAAGTTTTAATCAACTCTGATTTTTTAGAACTGTGTTTATGAGTAAATCCAATGCCAAAGTAGGGCTCCCGGGAACAGGGCCCTACATAAATAATCATTGTTTATTATTTTTAAATTTTGAGAAAAGTCTTAAATTTCACACCCCAAACAGATTGCACATGAACACACTGATGCTATTAAAGTGACAATATTTAATCAACTCATTCATTTCATTAGCATCACATAACAATACAACTTGTTCATACAATAAAACAAATTACAAGGAAATAAATAGTTCATTTCACTAATAACCTAAACGGTCTAAAATAAAAATAATGTCTTCAAATCTTCATTCAACCGATAATCAAACCTGTAACGTTGCATAAAATATACTTTGTCAACACGAATGTTGGTGAGCAATTCCATAATTTTTGTATATCTAATAAGTGGAAAAATCCATCTCTTATGCAAAACCTAGCGACAATTGAGGTATGTAAATCATAAATAAATGAGGCTCCTTTCTAATAGGTAAAACTACCAAATAACAAGGAGGAGCATGTTTTCATACTTATTGAGGATTAGGATGAGGCCAACCAACAGAAGCAATTAACATTCAGCAATTAATCATATGAGGCAAATGACACAAAATCGAACTAACACATAACTAGAGACTGCAGTTTGAGTATTAAAGTCTTAAATCATTTTTGTTTGAGTAATTATGCTAGTTACACCCAAAATATAAAAGCAAAAACGGGGATGAAATTACATACTTGGACAAAGTGATGTCGACAAAGAAAACTTAGAATATTAATCTTCAAGAAAGCAAGCTGACGGTTTAGCGTGCGTGTCCTAGATTGAAAAACGTTGAGTTAATATTGAGTCTTAAAGAAGTAATATAAATGGTAAAAAATTTCATAAAAACAAGGCTTCGGTTTTCAGGAGTTTAAGT
Organism: Bidens hawaiensis; assembly: GCF_021521415.1. NCBI lineage: Eukaryota > Viridiplantae > Streptophyta > Magnoliopsida > Asterales > Asteraceae > Bidens > Bidens hawaiensis. Next base: position 225,912 of record NW_027496074.1, read on the forward strand.
TATATTTTACAAGAATGCGGTTAAATAAAATAAACGTAACATAAAATGGGTTTTAAATGAAACTGGGTCTTTGATATTTAGTTTTACTCAACCTTTTTTAAATTTTACATAGGGGAGTTGGTTTTGTGCAAGTGTGCATGATCCCGCTAATGTAAGCATCTTGATCCGACTTTTAAAGATTTGTTCAGTTTAGTCGGTTCGGGACTTGATAAAGTAGCAAATCCATATCCAACTTACCAAAACATTTAAATATATGAATGACTTCAATAAAATGGGTCCTCAAACAAGTTTATTAATTACAGTCTCAAACTCTGGTTTAAACGAACGTAATTCAGCCCTGTCTTAGTATAATACCAAGTTTGGTTCCGGAGACCATAAGCCTTAGAAATATAAATAAATTAAAGTGAAACATAAGGTAAAAATTTTAGGAACAATTTTTCGGTGTTTTGAACGGTGACTAGCTCGTTATGACGAGTAGTTCGACTTTTACTCAATTATTACCCGAAACTTGGTTTAAGCCAAGATTTTTCCAACACTTTCAAAATCTTAACAAATATGAGAAATATAGAGTAAACATAACTAAAAAGATAGGTTGAACTTTTGGTGGTTTGAACATTGACTAACTTGTAAAACAAGTGTTTGATTTTACTCGGTTTTTACCCAAAACACAGGTTCAATACAAGATTTATTCTACACTTTCATATCAACTATATAATAACTAAAATATAAATAAAAACTCAAATCTAAAGTGTTTAATGAAACATGGTAGCCTAAAAAAATTAAAGTGCTTAAACAAGTGTCTGGTTTGGTTCAGTCGTTGACTCGGTATTAAACTGATGATGGTTACCACATGTCCAACTCAGTTCTAGAGTGTTTCGTGCAACGTAGTTGCTTAAACGAGTGTTCTGTTTTGGTTAGGTCCTTGACTAGGTATGAGACCGAGGATGGTTACCACATGCCCAAAACCATAGAACAAAAATAAAGTAAAATTTCTAGATCTAAACTTAAACAAGAAAGTTAAGCGAGTTAACTTCCCGAAAATGACCCAAACGAGCCTAAAATGCATAAATATGTGTTTGAATGACCACAAGCCCTAAATAAAGATAAAAATGACTTTCCCACCATAATAAACTGGAACGAATGAAAATATCAAAAACATGTATTTGAAACAGATTGAAATGTAATATTTGGTTCCGTTGATTTTAAAAGTCAAACTTAAGCAAAACTAGCTAGAACAACTTGCAAGTTCAAACAATTTGGCAGAAAGAGATGAACATGAGCAGGAGAAAATGGCTGAGATAGAGAGGTATTTATGGGGGAGGATTAGGGTTTGAGGGATTGGATAAAACCTTTGTCTGGTGGTTAAACCAACACTATGATGCTTTATTTAAAAATGATTTTTGAATTAAATAAATTATAGACAGGGATAAAAATATGTTCGAGTGTTTTAGAATAATTATGGGCTAAGTTTTGGTTTGTTTGGATGGTTACAACATGAGATCGGACCTTAAATAAGCTTAAGCGAACTAAAAACGCTAAAAAACTAATTTTTACCGAATTGAGATGTGGGCTGTGCCACGCAGTTGGTTGAGGCCTTCCCTACGCATCACGGGAGGTGGGGTTTCTTGGGAAAATTCTTTATTTTGCATTTTTGTCCCTGTAGTTCGTTTTAGGTCGTTTTGAGCAGAAAATAAGTGTTTTAGATTTTATTAAAGACGTTAGAACGAAATGGCAAGTATGAAACAGGATTACAACATAAAATTCAATAATTTATTAATATCCAAAGATCTGGAAAACAAAACAGGTCAGGTATACAATCCAAAAACAAACACAAATCGCACCGAAAATGACGAATGTCATAGTATTCTCTAGTTTTGGAAATTTCGTCCCAAAATTAGGAAGTAGATGCGACAAAGAGATGTGGATACTTTAATGTCACTACGTCTTCACGTTCCCAAGTTAATTCTACGCCATGTCGTGATTCCCAATGGACTTTAATTAACTGGATGCGGCTTCACTTGGTTCGTTTCTCATTAATATCCATGATTTCAACGGGTCATTTAACCATTTGTATTGTCTTGTCGTATGTAACAGCCCAACTACCGCCGCACCATAATATTGTCCGGTTTGGCCTGAATGTACCACCATCGACTCACGGATTTGCTTTTGACTGCCCAAGTGAAGACTTGCCAGGAGGTCACCCATCTGATACTTCTCCCACCTGAACACGCTTAACTGTGGAGTTCTCCTCTCATTCACTACCATTAAGCGCCCAAAACATGTTATGATGGGGAAGGTATCCACCTTCTTATAAAGAAGGCTTAGTTCTCCTCCACAACCGATGTAGGATGTCACAATCCACCCCTCCCCCCCCCCCCCTCTTAAGGATCCAGCTTCCTTGTGAGACCTGGCACCACCGGTCCGGCCCTGACTCTGATACCATCTGCAATAGCCCAGCTACCGCCGCACCATATATTGTCCGGTATGGTTGGGACGTAACACCATCGCTTCACAGATTTGCTTTTGGCTACCCAGGTGAAGACTTCCAAGAGGTCACCCATCCTGATACTTCTCCCACCTAAGCACGCTTAACTGTGGAGGTATCCTCTCATCCACTACCATTAAGGGTCCCAAACACGTTATGATGGGGAAGGTATCCACCTTCTTATAAAGAAGGCTTAGTTTTCCTCCCCAACCAATGTGGGATGTCACAATACGCACTTCATCGAGGGCTATGTGAAGATTACCCTCGGCTAGGCACAATTTGAGGTTCGAGAGATGAAAGGTCGGAATAACATCAATAAGTTCTTGCGGTAACTCAAGTCTATATGCCACTTTCCCAATCCTTTCGAGGATCTTGAATGGGCCTATGAAGTGTGGTGCAAGTTTCCCTTTATTTCCAAAACGGGCTACCCCTTCCAAAGAGATACTTTGAGAAGAACAACGCCTACGACGATGTTGAACTCAAGAGGCTTTAGCCGTTTATTGGCATAACTCTTTTGACGACTTCTAGAACAAGAATATTCTTGCGGATTTGACCAATATGATTGTAACATCTCGGATTTTTCGACACCGTATTTGTTTGCGTATAACCCGGCACGGAAATATTTTGGGATCATTAATATTAATCAAAAACAAGTAGCTATATGTAATTAAGTTTCCAAAGTTCACTTTAAACCCCTCATAGTTTATATAATGTCCATTTCTTCTTTATTGCATAAAAAGTTCAATAAGTAACCAAAAATCAAACTTCAGGGACCAAATCTGCATTTAGTGAATCTTCACCATAGGATGCCTAAGCGCCGCATGGGAAGACCCCCACCCCCCGTCACGTGCCGCCTTGGTGCACCTGGACAGATCGTTTATGCTTTAGTTCGTTTTCTAGTTCATTTAAGGTATAAAATCGTTTATTTTAGGCATGTTTGAGCGAATTATGGTCCAAGTAAACATCATACAACTAAAATATCATTCCTAATTCGTTTCCCTCTGCCCAAGATCAGATCTTTATGGATCTTTCGATGGTTCTTTCCTTAAAACGTATTTACTTGCTTAAACGGACCAAAAAGCCTATAATTAGTTCATTTTATGTTTTCCTATATAAACAAGACGTAACCATCTGCTGTAAACTTTAATCAAACCCTAAAGATCATACTCCAGCCATCCTACCTTCAGCTTAGCTCGTAAACCCTTCAGGTTTTGCATATTCGTTAAAGATTCAAGACTTGTTAGTTGACTTTGCTTGCTTTAGGATCTTTGACTTACGTTTATCATCAATCCTTTCACTTTCCAGGTAAGTTGTAAACTGTAAAATCGTTCATACATATTCCCTAGTCAATAACATTCAATTAATTTCAGTGATTGAAGGGTGTTGACTGGTCAATTGCTTCAAAACCCGATATAGGGTAAAACAGTCAACAAGTTTGACTTATCGTTTTCTCATACTTCTGGTCGGATTCAACGTTCGCTCCAGATAACTTTTATTTTCAAAACATAATTTTAAGGCTACTGCCCAAAACCTGACTTCCGAATCGTTGTTCGGATTCTGGTCAGTACCAGCTCGCTTAAATCATAAATTCGACATAACTAGAGTTCTACTCTTCCGTTTGGATTGATTCCAGAGGCATTAAGTTTGTTTTTATTTATAGTTTCATATCAAAAAGTTTCAGATTCTGATTATTAACCTCGTTGGACGCGTATTGGACAACTCGCTTAAATCGTTAGTTCGTTGTCGAATTTATTAATCACTTGCCTTCCGTTTAAGGTGAGTATTATCATTCCCCCTATTTTACTAGATTTTCATAAATGTTTTGAGGACATATGCGTATATAATACTATACATACATATCTATATATACATACATATCAAAAATAGCAAACGTGTAAATGTGTGTGATTAATCAAATCTACTTGTTATGTGCTTATGTGTTATTGTATTGATTCGCTTGACATATCCCCTTGGAGAGGGTCCTCATTCTCATTGACTATCGCCCGATTCGCTTGGCAACGGTCTTATTCTCATTATTTGCTCATAGTTGACTTACTGGCGCCCGATTCGCTTGGCAATGGTTTAGTCGACAACATACTTGCTTATGGTTTGATTTCATTACCGCATTTATTACGTTTTTCTTATTTATCATATTAACATTATTTTGGTGTCAAAACTTAGGTGGTAAATTCACTCAACTTATTTGTTGACAAAAACTCCATTTTCTACGCATATGCAGATTGCTTGAAGTTGAAGTATGGACACTTAGAAAGACCTTAGGGTTATATTGAAGACAAACTTGAAGTTAACTAATTGTTTATACTTATTTGAATCTTATTGTTGTATTTGGATATTGTGCATTATTTGAATAAAATAATTAATTAGATATTGTCACATTTTGTATATGATAGCATCTTCGAGCTGTGAGCAATTGGATCACACCCCGGCATTTCCGCCTTAGGTTAGGGTGTGACAATGATAGGTAGTGTCTTGAACCATCTCCGGATCGGTGATTTGAGCTTCACCAATCCATTCCAACAAATGGAGAATGACATTTTTGACCATAAAGAGCTTCAAACGGATCCATACCAATGTTAAAATGGTATCTATTTTTGTATGAGAACTCAATAAACAGAATATGAGAATCCTAATTTCCACCAAAATCAAGTACACATGATCGAAGCATATCCTCAAGGGTTTTAATTGTATGCTTGGATTGGCCATCGGTTTGAGGATGATAAGCGGTAATAAGATCAAGGTGAGTTCCCAAAGCTTCTTGAAGCGATTTCCGAAAATGAGAAGTGAAGCGAACATCGCGATCGGGGATGATGGTAAATGGCACCATGGCGGCATATAATTTCCTGAACATAGATTTGAGTGAGTTGTTGCAATGAATACATGTCTCAAATCTGGATGAAGTGAGCCAATTTGGTTAATCGATCGATGATTACACAAATACTATCATTTTGCTTTTGAGTATTTGGGAATTTGGTGATGAAAATCCATGGCAATATCTTCCCATTTCCAAATGGGAATTGGTCATTGCTTGAGTAAACTAAAAGGTTTTTAATGTTCGGCTTTAACCTTTGAGCATGTAAATCATTTTGAAACATAAAGTGCCACAAATTTCTTCATACCGGGCCACAAATAAGTATATCGAAGATCAAAATACATTTTATTCGCACCACGGTATAAAGAATATCATGACTTTTGAGCCTCATCAAGAATGAAAGTATGAAGTTCGTCACGATCGAGAACTCATAAACGATTGAGGAAGTAAAGTAAGCCATCGGGTACGGTTTCGAGTTATAGCTCGGCTCCACATGAAAGTTTTACATGTTTCCATCATCAACGGAGGTGCATTGGGCTCAAAAGATGCGGATTTGAAGATCGGTTAGGATGATGATACTATGAGCATAATGGATTTGACATTAATCTTTCGAAGAAGGGCATTCGCCATGACATTCTCTTTACCGGGATGGTAGCGAACTTCGCAATCGTAATCACTAACTAGTTTGGCCCATTGTTGTTGTCACATGTTGAGATCTTTTTGGTCAAAAATGTGTTGAAGAATTTTATGATTGGTGAATACCACAATTTCGTACCATAAAGGTAGTGTCTCTAGATTTTTAAAGCAAAACGACGGCACAAAGTTCAAGGTCATGAGTCATGTAATTCTTCTCGTGAAAATCAAGTTACCTTATGGCATAAGTGAGAACATGACCTCGTTGCGTGAGAACGCAACCGAGTCCTTGGTTAGATGGATCACTAAATACCATAAAGTCGTTGATTCCCTCGATAAGGGCTAATACAAGAGCATTGCAAACCATATGCTTTAGAGTTTGGAAAGCTTCTTCTTGTTTCGGTCCCCATTCGTAAGGTTTTACTTTATGAGTTAATGCAGTGAGGGGTAACGCGATTTTGGAGAAGTTTAGAATGAAACGCCGATAATACCCGGCCAAACCAATGAAAGACAGGATTTCTATAGGTGTATATACAGTTTTCCAATCTTTTACGGCCTTGATTTTGGCGGGATCAACTGAATACCTATATCATTGACGATCTGTCACAAAAATTGAACTTCCTTTAACCAAAATTCACCTTTTGAGATTTTGGCATAAAGTTGTTCTTATCTTAGAAGATCGAGAATGGAACGTAAAGGAGGCTGATGTTCGGCTTTGTTTTCGAAAAGAAGAGGATGCCATTAGTAAAGACATGAACTCATAATCTTCATAGTAAAGACCAATTTGTTCAAAATTGGTTTACAAATGCAGTTCATGAGGTCCTTGAATACTACGGGTGCGTTGGTTGGCATAACCATGAACTCATAATCTTCATACTGAGTATAGAAGGTGGTTTTAGGAATATCATCTTCGTGAACACGCAATTGATGATAACCTGATCGAAGATCAATTTTGGATAAACAAGTTGCACCTTAGAGTTGATCAAAGAGGTCGTCGATTTGAGCAAAGGGTACAACTTTTATGGGGATTTTATTGAGCTCACCGTAGACAATGCAAATACGAAACGAGTAATGAGCATGTGTAGTACTTGTATTTACGTTATTTAATTCAATGTTTTTAGTTAGTTTATTATTAAGATACTAATACTTTAAGCATGCTTATGATTTCAAGCTATGATGCGGTAAAGACATATAATTCGAGCTGATTATGTATGCTTAGAGTTCTCGGGAAATACGGGTCTGAAACACGTGAATCATGAGGATTAAAACAAGAAAAGAAAAATAAGTATTTATCTTGTACTTTTGCTGGAGCTTGAGAATAACTAATTAAATTAAATGGTTCCTTAAACACACAAACGTGATCTCTAAATAAATAGAATCATGTCACGAGTAAAGAGAAATAAAAACATATTAGGAAGAAAGTGGAAATAAACAATGTGGGGTCAAGATGGTTTTGGGCCGTGACATATTATGCTGTTTTGGGCTTAATGTTTAAAGGAGAGTTAACAAATGGACCATAGAAGGAAGTCGGGGGGGGGGGGGGGGGGGCAGCAGTACGACAGGAGCCGCCAAAGGGGGCAATAGCAGCCAGCTTGGTTGTTTTTCTTTGGCACACAATTCAAGAAGGCACAATCATAATGAGGCAAAGCTAATTTCATTGTACCTTTCTCCGGGTGAATGCTTCATTTAGATTAAACATTAAACTTTGTTTTATTTATGTATTGAATTTGTTAATGTGATGACAAATATTTGACAGATTGAAGTATTAGTTAACTAAACAGTTTTTTAGTGTTTTGAGTTCTTTCTTTACAACCATGTTCGGTTGATGACAAAACCTAGAAGCGGGTTGGGTGACTAATGGGGGTTGACTTGATGCTAGTAGATTGGGTAATTGAGTTGTATTAGGTTTGATGTCAAAAGGCTATCACAATAGCTACTTTAACTACTTTCCAACACCATGTATATGTGGTATCCAATTAATCAAACGAGTTTTGTGTGAAACCTGAAACCCAGAGGAGGTTGCATTTTCTTTAAATTGTTTTTAAAACCAGTCTTCTAATTTTCGCTTGACTTCGTTTGGCCACCTTAGTTAGTTAAATTTATATTAAAAACTGAACAAACTTTTTAATACCGACAGCATGATCCTCGTGGATATGATACCCTACTTACTCTATCTATATAGTTTAATTAGGTTGCATGACTAAAACGACGGTTATCAAAATGGCGCCGTTGCCGGGGAGCTAGTGCAATTAGTGTTGCCTTGCTTGTCTAATTCATAATTAAAAAATATATATTTAAAAAAATTCAAAAATATTGTTTTCGTTTCTTTTTGTTAAATTCGGTATTACGCGTGTATTTCGTATCCTTGCTTATGCAGGAGCTTATTATAGTGTCGACCACATACGTGTAGTTCAGTTATGAGTTATCACAATTTTCGAAGTCCACCGGGTAGCCCATTAGACCCGCCATTCACCCAACGAAAAGAACTTTCAGACTTTGACCTACTACATCTTCAAACCGAAAATCAATCTGAATATGATGAGTTTGATGATTTTGAACTTTCACAACACAGCCTACCAGTACCACAACAAATGACCCCTCAAGCTTGAAAATCACCTCATCAAAACCCGCATGCCATATATAATCTAGATGAAGAGGATGGGTCGTTTGGTATTGCTCAGGGGAGTGCTATTATTGTAAATAGGATATTTGGAAATTGGGATGGATATTTCAATGAATATGGGTATTGTGATCAGTTTAGGTATGAAGAGTTTAATGAGTATGTGCCTTCAATGGAACAATTTAATCAAAAAGGTCATAATCGAGTCAAGTTGTGTCGACAAAGGTATAATGGCGTTCAGTATAACAATTATGGAGGACAAAGAGGTCAGGATAAATAAGTCAATGAAGTGCCTAGGGTGAATCAGAGAGCCCCAGTTAGAGGATTTGACACTCATTTTGTGCCTATAGTACCAAAGAATGCCTCACTGTTCATGCCACCACATCAGAATGCAAGATCTTTTCAGGCACCAATTCAGAATTGCTATGAAGGAGGTCAAAGTAACTATCAAAGCAACTTTCAGAATCAAGGGAATAGACAAACGGGTCAGCATGGGTCGGATGATAATTCCATCAATGAAAAATTGGATACAATTATTGAGTTAATGATGGATACTCAGAAAGGCAACGACATCAAAGATAAGGAAATCAAGGCATTGTCACAGAAGGTTGGACAATTAACTAAAGAAGTGGAAATCATCAGAAGAAATCAAGGTAAGCTTTTTCGTGACACTCAAATATGTCTAGCTCACAAATCCTCTAACACAATGAGTGTCCACATAAATGAGGTAAGTTCTCGTCCTCTTTCTGAAATTTCTATTGTTGAAACTCATTCACCGCAAGGTGTTGAGGGTGGGGTGAATGATATCGTTGAGTCTAAGGGTGAGAATAAACATGATCAGGAAGTTAAAAGTTTTGCAAAGGTCTTAAAATGATTCAAATAGCATGTTTTCTAAAATTAATAATTTGAATGTTAAAGTTCCATTTCCCTTGGCCTTACTCGCACACAAAAATTTAGTTAAATGGGAACCACCTAAAGGTGAAAGGTAGGAAAGTTTTGAAAAAGTGAAATTAAATAAACTGTTGCTTGAAGAAATAAAAGTGAGTCATGATACGTTGAGTGTTTAGAACAGTTAAGTACCAAAAAACGATGTCACAAGTTTCCTAAACAACTTGATTTACCTTCTAGCGTGAACGCGGTTTTGATAGGTACCTTTCCCCCGAAACTACAAGATCCAGGAACACCTATTATTTCAATACGAATAGGTGATGTTAAATTACACAAGACTATGTTGGATCTTGGAACTTGAGTTAGTATTTTACCGGGGAGGTTGTATGATCAGTATGAGTTTGGGCCACCGTAAAAGTTAAAACCACAGTGGTGTTGGCTGATCCAAACTTCTACATATCCTAGGGGGATTGTAAAGGATGCGATTGTAAAAGTTGGTGAATTCTATTATCCTGTAGATTTCCTCGTGCTTGATTGTGTAAAGAATACACAACAACTGTTATTCTAGGCAGACCGTTCATAGCTACAACAAAGGCTATTATTAATTGTGCTGAGGGAACAGTTAGAATGAGATTTGGAGAAAGGAAAATAAGTTTAAAGGTGTTTTCTAATTAGTCTAATCATAAAACTAACAATTGTGGATCTCCTGAGAAGGAGAATCAAACAAAAAAAGATAGAATGTTTTTTATGATTGACATGTTAAATGAAGAGAAAGTCAAGAAGGAGAAGAAGAAAAAAAACGTAAAGAACTTGTTGGAGTATGATTATTACAGAGAAACCTGTAAATTTTATGATCTGGTCTGGGAAAAACTAAATATGAGAATGGAACAAGTTTACGAGCGGAAGGAGGCAAACACCCTATGAGACCACCATAAACGGCACACAGGTATGGTCTATAACATCTCGGATTTTTCGAACCCGTATTCGTCTACTTTTAACCCGACCGGGAATATTTTAGATCTTTATTATTAATCAAAAAAATCAAAAATTTATAAGTATTTAAGTTTCAAATGCTCACTTCATGCCCTTAATACTTTACATGTTATCCATTTCTTATTTTATGCAAAAAAGAATCAATAATTGACCATTTAACAAACTACAAGGGCTAAAAGTGTCAAAATTGGATTTTCTCCTCCCTGGTGGCCAGAGCGTCATGCGACGACGGCCTTCCCTATGGCCGCGTGGCATGATGAGGTTGCTACACAAATTGTTCTTTTGATCTCCTTTCATAACTCGTTTTTGGCATAAAAATCGCTTATTTTAGGCATAAATAGAGTGAATTAAGGTCCAAGAAAAGGATTATAACTAAAACACAAGTCCATATTCTTAAGTTTCTGATCAAGCATGAAATCTTTGGTGTATTTCATCGTTTTCTCGTTAAATTCTATTTTAGTTGCTTAAACGAGCATAATAACCATAATTGGTTCGTTTTTGTAATTCCTATATAAACAACTCTTATTTACCTTCCCTAAACTTTACTCTAACCCTAAGAGAGCCTCCTCTAGCCGTCGCCTTCTCTGTCCCTCATAAACTTCTCAGTTTTCGCTTATTTGATTGAAGATACAAGCTTGAAGGTTGAATTTGCTTATACGTTGATCTTTGACTCCACTTCTTGATTGATCCTTTCACTTTCCGGGTAAGTTTTAAACTGAGTAATCGTTCATACATACTCCTTAGTCAACAACCGTCAATCAATTATGGTGATAGTATCCGACTCACTGTTCGGATTCTGGTCAGTCCCGACTCGCTTAAACGTTTAATTCAACATAACTAGAGTTATAAACATCTGTTTGGATTTATTCCAGCAGCAACGAGTTCGTTTTTACTTATATTATCATATCTCAAAGTTTTGAGCTCTGATTGTTTAACACGTTTGACGCGTAGTGGGTGACTCGCTTAATCTTTAACTCGTTTATTCGTAATTGTAGTCACTTGCCTTTAATCTAATTGAGTTTTATCATTCCCCTATTTTCCTAAGTTTTCTAAACGTTTTGGAACATATGCGTACTATTCGTATTTCATATTGTACATATATATATCTCAAACAATAGCAAACGTGTATTGTGTGTAAATTAATCAAAAATACATGTTACATGCTTACTTGTGTTAATATTCATTCAATCATATATTTCGGAGGGGTCCAACATATTCCCTTGTATAGGGTGCTCATATTATTGACCAACGCCCGATTCTCTTGGCAACAGACTAATTACTTGCTTATGGTTTGATTCATTTACCGCATTTACTACATTATGCTTATTTATATAATTGCAAAACCAGTGATAAACTCACTCAACTTTATGTTGTCAAACTCTTTCATTTTCTAAGCATATGCAGGTTATCATGTAAATTCAAGATTGAAGTTTGGACACTTAGAGAAGACCTTAGGATTCAATGAAGAAAATCAATGCTTTAGTTTATATTCACTTATTTAAATTGTTTTATAATATCCGTAAATTATGTGTACTGTTTGAAATAAAATAATTAAATAGATATTGGCATTTATATTCATGATAGTATCTTCGAGCTGTGAACAATCATGCTCATGCCCTGGCATTTCCGCCTTAGGCTGAGGTTTGATTTTTATCAAAGCCGAAGGTTTTAAAATAGGTCGTTAAAAATTGTCCTAGAAATTGTCCTAGTCATATGCTTATCTGAACTACCTTGTGTGCTATTTAATTGTTTACAACTTAATTAGATTAATTATTTTATTTTTATCTTATTTATGTATTGCACACACACAAAAAAATTCCGAGGCTATGCCTCACATTCAAAATATTTTTCTAAATCTTTTATTTTTGTATATTATCTTTTATTTTGGGAAATTCCTCAACAATTCCCGAGTTTTGTTTTTACTCCTTTTCCTTAGGGGAGCAAGAGAAACTGTGAGTTGGGCCTTGGCAAAACGGTTCCAAGAACCCAAGGTAAGATATTGTTCCTTACCTGGAGGATAACCTGACCACAGTACTCGAGCCTCTACGCCAAAGCAGAACAAGATGTAATACAATCGGACCCCTAAGCGGTTAAACGTGACCGGCTAAACTGTTGCACTCCTTTTTTAAAAACCGAACTCATAGTGGTTCGTGGCTAAATTCGGGAAAAACTTCCAAAATTGTGTTTTTAAATTATTTTAAAATGCTTAGTTGGGTGAAAAATCCATGTAAATCCACGGGCACTCCAACTATCCATTTCTCAACCCGTTTTCAATTTGATTTTTGGTTGAAACGTATCGTCCGGGGTGGTTCCCGAGATACACCAACTACTCATATTTGATTTGTTGATTCGATATTCAGTTGGGTCGGTTAAATGCCATGTAACGCTCATGGTCCGACTAACTCCATTGATTAGATAATTCGTTAATTAGTTGGGTCAGTTAAATGCCATGTAACGCTCATGGCCTGACCAACTCAATTGTTTGTTACTCGTTATTTTAATTGGGCAAATAAATTGCCATGGAATGCTCATGGGAGGTCCAATTCACAAAACTTTATGTTCCTTTATTTAGTTGGGCCATTCAAATTGCCATGGAAAGCTCATGGGAGGTTAACTCGTTGATATGTTTTGTTATTTTAATTGGGATCTCAAGCTACCATAGGAAGCCCATGGAAAGCCCAACCCAAAACATTTTTACTTTTGGAAATTTTATAAACATTGTTTATTTAATTAAATGACTCAAACTTATACATATTATTTTAAGTCTCGACTTTTCCTCGAGTCATCACTAGGACAATTCTAATATAATTCACTATTATCTTATATCAATCATTCACACAACTTACCCATCATCTTATAAAATTTCATTGTTGATCCTCGTAGAATATCTTCTCAACTTCATCATCATAACAAACATCGTCCATCGGCTGCTCATGATCGTCATTTGGCTGCTAGAATCACTAAGTAGTTTACTACTGCTCTACCTGAGTTCGTGTCCCAACTACAAAGCATCAATGGATCTGCTACTTCAGCTACACCGAACCACTTCCACTACAAGAACTTTCCTAGTGCTAAACCACCTTCTTATCTTGGCGAGGAGAATGCTACCAAGCTCCTCAGTTGGCTAGAAAGAATGGAGAACATTTTCATCCACTATAAATGTCCGGACGATAAGCGTACTAGGTTCCCCTCGAGCGCCTTCGAGGAACGAGCTTTCACTTGGTGGAACTCTTTTAAGGCCCCCCGGTGTTGAAGAGGTTTTGGCTATGCCTTGGGAGGAACTCAAGGATGCATTGAAGAGAGAGTTTTGTCCCGAGCATGAACTGCAAAGGCTCGAGATCGAGTTTTGGGAGCTTAAACAAATCGGTGGCGACAACTCAACCTACTCGAACAATTTTTTAACTGAGCCTGATTGTACCTCACTTAGTGACCCCTATGTCCCGTGGTATTCGAAAGTATATTTGTGGATTACCAACGATTTTCCATGATGTCTTGGTTAGTCGAGACCCTCTCTCAATCGAGAAAGCTGTTGCTCTTGCTGCTTCACTTTCTGATGACCATGTTAGAGATGGAACCCTACCTCTCAAGGATGCTAAACCTACTCTTGAAACTCCAAAACCGATAACTCTAACGATGCTAAGGCCGAACCCAAGCACACTTCGCACAATAGTAACCCTTCTCACCACAAACGTAAATCCAATCACCAAAACTATGCTGTTAATCAAGCCAACTCTCAACCTTCTAACCAAAATGCTTCTAACAAGAAAACCTATACCGGACCTTTCCCGTTATGCTCCGTTTGTAACTACCATCACCTGCCTCAATATCCATGTCGCATATGCACCAACTGCAACAGTTATGGTCACCTTGCTAACACTTGTCGTGCACTGCCCGTTAATTTCTTATGATTTTGTACCCCTATCTTATTCTCTTATTCTTATTCATTACAATTCACTATAGCGTCCCTTTCAAGGAATTCAATTTCTTTCAATCTTCCAAATGTTACTTATATAAGTAAAGATATATTGTATTTATATCTAACTTGAACATTTATTAATCCAACTTGAACATTTATTATTTATCTTTTGTATTTATATCTAAAATTTTCAAAACGTTTCCTTTCATTTAAAATGATGGTTTTCAATGTTTTATAACCCACATGACGAAACGGGTTATGCGGACCATCCGAAGATAAGAGCAATTATAGTTCGGAACATAATTATCGAAGTGCTCGCATAGAAATCATAATGCGTACAATTGTGTGTCGTAATATGGAACCTAAAGTAATTTGAGTGACGGTATGAATGACGAGATGATAAGGATATGGTGGATACACCGCTGGTAAATCCTATATATAAATGCCCTTATCGGATCGTCTTTTGAAGCGTTGCTTTGGTTATTTGAAGTTCTTTGTTATGATAGTTGTCATAAAGTTTAAATTATTTTCAAAACGATTATGTTTTAGTTTTCCTTAATTTCGGGACGAAATTCCCTAAAGTAGGGGAGACTGTAACATCTTAGATTTTTCGAACCCGTATTCGTCTACGTGTAACCCGACCAGGAATATTTTAGATATTTATTATTAATCAAAAAAATCAAAAAATTATAAGTATTTAAGTTTCTAATGTTCACTTTATGCCCTTCAGTAATTGACCATTTAACAAACTACATGGGCTAAAAGTGACAAAATTGGATTTTCTCCTCCCTGGTGGTCGGAGCGCCGTGCAACGGCTGCCTTCCCTATGGCCGCGCGGCGTGATGAGTTTGCTGCATAGATTGTTCTTTCGATCTCCTTTCATAACTCGTTTTTAGCATAAAAATCGATTATTTTAGGCATAAATCGAGAGAATTAATGTCAAAGAAAAGGATTATAACTAAAACACAAGTCCGTATTCTTAAATTACTGATCAAGCACGAATCTTTGGTTTATTTCATCGATTTTCTCATTAAATTCATATTTAGTTGTTTAAACGAGCATAATAACCATAATTGGTTCGTTTTTGTAATTCCTATATAAACAACTCTTATTTGCCTTCCACAAAATTTACTCTAACCCTAAGAGAGCCTCCTCCAATCGTCACCTTATCTGTCCCTCGTAGAAATTCTCGTTTTTGTTTATTTGATTGAAGATACAAGCTTAATGGTTGACTTTGCTTATACGTTGATCTTTGACTCCACTTCTTGATTGATCCTTTCACTTTCCGGGTAAGTTTTAAACTGAGTAATTTGTCATACATACTCCCTAGTCAATAACCTTCAATCAATTTCAGTGGTTGAAGGTTGTTGACCAGTCAATTCTTTTAAAACTCTTTAAAGGGCAAAATAGTCAATAAGTTTGACTTTACGTTTTCTCATACTTCTGGTCAGATTCAATGTTCGGTCCAGAAGACTTTTATTCTTGTAAAGAAATTTTAAGGCTAGTGACCAAAACCAGTCTTCTGACTCGCTGTTCGGATTCTGGTCAGTACCGACTCGCTTAAACGTTTAATTCTACAAAACTAGAT